>NC_091158.1:52924669-52937169 GCF_040958095.1 Procambarus clarkii
CAGTCAGTGTCCAAATCTTCTTAATGTTAGTACTGGTATGTATAAACTTGATCCATTTTTAAGTTATAATATTGCACAACAGTTTAAGAAACAACTCTGATAGAGAGGCTTACAATGTCTCATTATAATTGTATATTCATATATTGTGTGTTCATGAGGCTTTTCTTTAATCTTTCATCCTTATTCTCTGACCGCTTAATCCTCTTTTACCATTCTAAGCTAAGCTATACCTGTTTTTGGTTAATTCCTTCCCTAGGGATGGGTTGGGTCAGGTGTCGGCCTATATATCCTCCCCCTTCCCTTCTCCTTAGTCAGTCTGGTGTTGACAAAGGCTTTAACAAAGCCGATGAAACGTCTTCGATGTCAAATGTCTTCGATGAAACCATTGGAGAAGCCGTTATTGACTAGGACCTGCCTTACCCTACAGAGTTCTTCGTCGACTTGCTTCAAGAGGAGTGTTGTTAACGCATACGTCGACCGTGCTCTCAGCCACAGCTCAGAATGGAAGCAAGTCGACGAAGAACTCTGTAGGGTAAGGCAGGTCCTAGTCAATAACGGCTTCTCCAATGGTTTCATCGAAGACATCATAAGAAGGAAAGTGAAAAGCCATGCAACCTCCGAAGAGATAACTAACACAACACCTATACCCCCTATTAGACTATTTTACAGGAACTTCTTTTCCACAGCTCATAAAACGGAGGAAAGGGTCCTGAAAGATATTGTTAATAGAAACGTTATCCCTACAGACAAAAATCAGAGGATACAACTGACGATTTACTATAAAACCAGAAAAACGGCCAGCCTACTCATGAGAAACTCTCCAGACACAAAACAGAACGCTTTAAAAGAGACTAACGTCGTCTATGCCTTCAAATGCCCACTTGGGGACTGTAAGCTCCAAAAAACCCAGTATATAGGCAAGACAACAACATCTCTTTCTAGGCGTTTAACGATGCATAAGCAACAGGGCTCCATTAAGGAACATATAATCTCTTCCCATAACCAAACCATTGCCAGAGAAATCCTAGTAAACAACACAGAAATCATCGTTAGATACAGCGATAGCAGGCGGCTTGACGTTTGCGAGGCACTACACATCAAGAAGTCAACACCAGCAATCAACAGCCAATTATTGCACAACTATATTCTACCCACCTCAAGACTCCGCTCCAATATAGAAGCATCAAGAAATATGGACCAATAGGCTTTCTACAAACACTTCTATTCAATACCCATTGTTTCTGTTCTGTCTTGTGTTGATACTTTTAATACCCTATTAATATCCCCTAGTGTTCTGTCTTGTGTTAATGCCACATCACCCTTCCCACCTCACTCAAATGTAGATATAAAATCAGGGAAACGCAAGTTCTAATCAGTTGTGTATTTGTGAAGTCTTTGAAAATGTAATAAGTTTTACGAAACGCGCCCGTGTCGCGTCAGACTAGAAATAAAAATGAATTTTGGAGAAGTGATTTTTGATTTACCTCCAACAGTGAAGCGTAATGTACGAAAGATTGAGAAAATTCGTGTTAGAATTATTAATCTTACTTTTTCGGTCATATTTAATAATATATATATATATATATATATATATATATATATATATATATATATATATATATATATATATATATATATATATATATATATATATATATATATATATATATATATATATATATATATATATATATATATATGGAAAATCCACAGAGAAATAAGAAATGAGGTGAACGTTTCGGCTTTGTTAAAGCCTTTGTCAACACCAGACTGACTAAGGAGAAGGGAGAAGGGGGAGGATATATAGTGTAATTAACCAAAAACAGGTATAGCTTAGCTTAGAATGGTCAAAGAGGATTAAGCGGTCAGAGAATAAGGATGAAAGATTAAAGAAAAGCCTCATGAACACACAATATATGAATATACAGTTATAATGAGACATTTTAAGCTATCTCTAACATCTCTATCAGAGTTGTTTCTTAAACTGTTGTGCAATATCTATATTGTTGTGCAATATATAATATTGCACAACAGTTTAAGAAACAACTCTGATAGAGAGGCTTACAATGTCTCATTATAACTGTATATTCATATATTGTGTGTTCATGAGGCTTTTCTTTAATCTTTCATCTTTATTCTCTGACCGCTTAATCCTCTTTGACCATTCTAAGCTAAGCTATACCTGTTTTTGGTTAATTACACCTGACCAACCCTAGGGATGGGTTGGTCAGGTGTCGGCCTATATATCCTCCCCCTTCTCCCTTCTCCTTAGTCAGTCTGGTGTTGACAAAGGCTTTAACAAAGCCGAAACGTTCACCTCATTTCATATTTCTCTGTGGATTTTCCGCATAAAATGATCAGTGTTTTGTGATCGTCAATTGCATATATATATATATATATATATATATATATATATATATATATATATATATATATATATATATATATATATATATATATATTTATATATATATATATATATATATATATTTATATATATATATATATATATATATATATATATATATATATATATATATATATATATATATATATATATATATATATATATATATATATATATATATATATATTTATATATATATATATATATATATACTATATATATATATATATATATATATATACTATATATAGTATATATATATATATATATATATATATCCCCCCTATATAAAGAAGGGGGGAGGAATCAGACCCATTGCCGTTGGTAATACCCTTCGCCGCCTAGTTGCAATGGCTGCTGTCAGAAGTATCCGAACGGAAGCAGCCACCATGCTGCAACCCAACCAGCTGGGGTTTGGAGTCCCCCAAGGCTGTGAAGCAGCGGCTCATGCTGCACGAGCCTACATTAGCTCTCTTACTGAAGACCAGGCAGTAGTAAAATTAGATTTTAAAAACGCTTTCAACTCGGTCAAAAGGGAAGCAATCCTCACTGCAGTCCAGGAACATTGCCCAAGCATTCTCCCGTTTGTGTCAGCAGGCTACAGCAAAGACTCAACCCTCCTGTTTGGCAAACATGAAGTCACCTCAGCAGAGGGAATTCAACAGGGTGACCCACTTGCACCGTTCCTCTTTTGCATAGCGGTTCGAGAAATTACAACCAGACTGTCCAGCGAGCTCAACATCTGGTTCCTGGATGATGGCACTCTGGCAGGCACACAAGATTCCCTGCTAGAAGACTTACAGCTGGTGAAGACACGGGGGGGAGTCCATGGGTCTCGTTCTTAGCCCCTCCAAGTGCGAAATTATTGCATCTAGTGAAGTAATCATTAGAGCAGTGAAATCAGTTCTACCAGAAGCCTCAGTCGTTAAACCTACCGACAGCACACTACTCGGAGCACCTCTGGGCCACAATGCCATTGCTGCAGTCCTTGACGAAAAGTTTAGAGACCTAAAGAGGATGGAAGAGAGAATTGGGGACTTGGACTCCCACGATGCCCTCTACCTTCTCACAAAGTGCCTTACCCTGCCCAGGCTAACATACTTCTTAAGGTGTGCACCAACTTTTGGCAACCCACTTCTAAATCAATATGATGAGCTCCTTAGGTCAATATTCAGGAAGGCGCTCAACCTAGATTTAGATGACAGTCAGTGGGACCAAGCAACACTACCAGTGAGATTTGGAGGGATAGGCATACGAAAGGCAACTGAGGTAGCACTTCCAGCATTCTTATCCTCATGTACAGCAGCCAACGAATTGGTAGGGCAGATCCTACCAGAGCGTATGAGAGAGACAGCGGGAACTCATGATCAAACGTTCATCGAAGCAGCCAGACAATGGGACACCATTGCACACCCTCAACCCCGACCACAAGTCCCAAAAGACCACAAGCAGGCCCACTGGGATAGCCCCATAATGGAAAAGACTGTCACAGCAATGATTGACAACGCTGATGCTGAAAACAAAGCCCGCCTCCTAGCGGTAACAGCACCCCACGCCGGGGATTTTTTATTTGCTGTGCCCAATGCAGCCCTGGGAACTCGCCTCAGTCATGACGCTCTCCGCATTGGAGTTGCCCTTCGCCTTGCCGCCCCCATCCTCACCGAACATAGGTGCATCTGCGGAACTGCGATGGCAGACCAATATGGTCGTCATGGTCTGGTATGTCGTAAATCACAGGGTAAAATTGCAAGACATGAAGAAGTCAACGACATCATCAAGAGGAGCCTCGTCACAGCCCGCTGCCCGGCACAAAGAGAACCACACTTATCCAGACCTAACGACCCTCAGAAGCGCCCTGATGGGGTCACCTTGCTACCTTGGAAGGATGGTAAGCAAGTGGTATGGGACTACACGTGCGCTGCCACACTGGCCAGTACCTACCTCCACTACAGCACACGTGAAAGCGGTGGTGCTGCTTCTTTCAGGGAATCGCAGAAAATTATTAAATACAGAGGTCTAGCACACTGCTACAGCTTTGTTCCGATCGGCTCGGAGACCCTCGGTTCGTGGGGAAAATGTGCATTGAAGTTCCTGAAGGAATTGGGGGACAAATTGATCAGCGCTACAAAAGACCAGAGAGCAAAAAGTTTCTTGTTCCAGCGCCTCAGTGTTGCGATTCAGAGGGGAAATGCCTGTTGCGTCTTGGGCACTAGTCCAACTTCAGAGGAATTCGAAGAAGTGTTTGACTTGCAACAATGATCGAACCCGTCTGTGACATTCATCAATGTTTCCCATTGTTGTGTTCTTCAAGAGATCCATAACCTTTAAGCACCTTTTTGCATTATTATTTTTGTATCAACCCATGTATATCTTGTAACCATCAAATGCATAATAAAGCACAAAAAATATTCAAGGAAGGGGGTGGTAGGAGAAAAGCACACAGAAACTGTATTGGAGGGGATCTAAACATTCCCTCTAATGCGTTATGCGTGGTTTCCTCCGAGGCTATGGGGTCCCCCTTCTTCCAGCTAGAGGTGGTACTCCCTTCCCTATATATATATATATATATATATATATATATATATATATATATATATATATACTATATATATATATACTATATATATATATATATATATATATATATATATATATATATATATATATATATATATATATATATATATATATATAAATATATATATATATATATATATATATATATATAGTATATATATATATATATATATATATATATATATATATATATATATATATATATATATATACATATATATATATATATATATATATATATATATATATATATATATATATATATATATATATATATATATATAAATATATACCACCTCTAGCTGGAAGAAGGGGGACCCATAGCCTCGGAGGAAACCACGCATAACGCATTAGAGGGAATGTTTAGATCCCCTCCAATACAGTTTCTGTGTGCTTTTCTCCTACCACCCCCTTCCTTGAATATTTTTTGTGCTTTATTATGCATTTGATGGTTACAAGATATACATGGGTTGATACAAAAATAATAATGCAAAAAGGTGCTTAAAGGTTATGGATCTCTTGAAGAACACAACAATGGGAAACATTGATGAATGTCACAGACGGGTGCGATCATTGTTGCAAGTCAAACACTTCTTCGAATTCCTCTGAAGTTGGACTAGTGCCCAAGACGCAACAGGCATTTCCCCTCTGAATCGCAACACTGAGGTGCTGGAACAAGAAACTTTTTGCTCTCTGGTCTTTTGTAGCGCTGATCAATTTGTCCCCCAATTCCTTCAGGAACTTCAATGCACATTTTCCCCACGAACCGAGGGTCTCCGAGCCGATCGGAACAAAGCTGTAGCAGTGTGCTAGACCTCTGTATTTAATAATTTTCTGCGATTCCCTGAAAGAAGCAGCACCACCACTTTCACGTGTGCTGTAGTGGAGGTAGGTACTGGCCAGTGTGGCAGCGCACGTGTAGTCCCATACCACTTGCTTACCATCCTTCCAAGGTAGCAAGGTGACCCCATCAGGGCACTTCTGAGGGTCGTTAGGTCTGGATAAGTGTGGTTCTCTTTGTGCCGGGCAGCGGGCTGTGGCGAGGCTCCTCTTGATGATGTCGTTGACTTCTTCATGGCTTGCAATTTTACCCTGTGATTTACGACATACCAGACCATGACGACCATATTGGTCTGCCATCGCAGTTCCACAGATGCACCTATGTTCGGTGAGGATGGGGGCGGCAAGGCGAAGGGCAACTCCAATGCGGAGAGCGTCATGACTGAGGCGAGTTCCCAGGGCTGCATTGGGCACAGCAAATAAAAAATCCCCGGCGTGGGGTGCTGTTACCGCTAGGAGGCGGGCTTTGTTTTCAGCATCAGCATTGTTAATCATTGCTGTGACAGTCTTTTCCATTATATATATATATATATATATATATATATATATATATATATATATATATATATATATATATATATATATATATATATATATATATATATATATATTTATATATATATATATATATATATATATATTTATATATATATATATATATATATATTTATATATATATATAAATATATATATATATATATATATATATATATATATATATATATATTTATATATATATATATATATTTATATATATTTATATATATATATATATATATATATATATATATATATATATATATATATATATATATATATATATATATATATATATATATATATATATATATATATATATATATATATATATATATATTGTATACACCAATACTGCCAGTATTGGTGTATACTGGCAGCAGGTTTTCTTTCAAACATGTTTCATTGAATATGACCGCATATTCTGTATTTATTATTTTCTGGTTTAGGGCTTCTATCCCTCTAACTATTTTCTTAGCATCAGGGCTTAATTGAAATAGGAGTTCTCCAAAACTCATTTTCGTACTTTTAAGGTGAAGAAAAGAAGTGATTTACTATAGAGTGTTTTACACTTATTTGTATAATTTGCACGACGTTTCGAACCTCCATGGTCCATTCTCAAGTGAACAGATCTTACAATACTAGTTGATTTTATACCCGCATTAGGTCAGGTGATAATACAATGAAGGTGAAAACACGGGGGGATACATAAGGGATAAACATAGGGGCTGCAGAAGGCTTATTGGCCCATACGAGGCATCTCCTATCTAAACACAAAGATAGGTACAATCCAGTGTAATTGGCCTGTTATGTTGGACATTGTCTTCTGTGGTGGCATCGATATGTTCTTGTCTTGTCCTTACTCTCATGGTGGGTAGAGTAAATAGTTCCGTGATTTGGGTGTTCATGGTAGGTCGCTCTGTTCTTATGTGAATTGCCTCAAGAATTTGTAATCTTCTTGAATCTTGGGTTTTGTCTATTATGCAAGTATTCTTGTTCAACATTTCTCTTGTTAGAGTAATGTCATGGGCTTGTCTCATATGATTCCTAGGGGCGACTCCAAAGTGACGACTCCAAATTTCAACGAATCACGAGGAACCCCGTAGAAGACCTTAAGCGGAAAGTAAACAAAACAATTACAGCAATCAACGCAAAGAAAGGTAGTGTGCATTTCAATAAACTTCAAGGCGACTATGGCTTAGGATATGCCTACGGCAATGTTAAAACGCATAAACCAGGTAACCCACTACGCCCTATAATCAGCCAAATACCAACCCCAACTTATCACCTGGCAAAGAAACTCAATGAACTCCTAACTCCATACACTCCAAGTAAGCTTAGTCTACAATCATCAGCAGATTTCCTAGAATTGATCAAATCTACCCAGCCCGATGGAATCATCGCTTCCCTGGACGTTGAACCCCTTTTTACCAACGTCCCAGTCGACACAACCATAGGAATGATACTGGACAGAGTATACAGAGACGAGAGCACCCCCAAATTAGACATACCTGAGCCACACTTGAAAAGTCTTCTCGAAGCATGTACAAAGGAAGCCCCTTTCATCAGTCCACAAGGAGACATGTATTTACAAATAGACGGAGTAGCAATGGGCTCCCCCTTAGGAGTTTTATTTGCTAATTTTTATATGGGAACCATCGAAGATAGGGTCTTCAGTAGCAGACAAAAACCAACTGTATACTGCCGTTATGTAGATGACATATTCGTAATAGTAAAAGACTCAGATGAACTAATTGACCTAAAAAGACACCTAGAGAGAGAGTCAGTACTCCGATTTACACATGAAAATAGTGAAAATAACAGTCTGCCATTCTTGGATGTACTAATAACAAAAACAGGAACCTCTTTAAGCACCAACGTATATACCAAGCCCACCAACATAGGATTATGCCTGAACGGTAGAAGTGAGTGCCCCCAAAGATACAAAGCCAGTGTTCTCAATGCTTATATTCGTCGAGCGCTTACCCACTGCTCTGAATGGAGCAACGTGAGTAGAGAGTTTGAAAGAGTAACTCAGGTATTGGTGAACAACGGATATAGCAACGCGGAAATAAACGCTGCTATAAGAAGACACTTGGACCGTTGGTATAATTCAGAACCTAGAACAGAAACCACAACACCCCCAATAAAATTATATTACAAATCAACCATGCACAGTGAACATATAAAAGAGGAAAGAATAATGAAAGAAATAATCCGTAAAGTCGGTCAGGTGAAGTCACAGTGAGAGGTTGTGTTAACCGGAGCTCCTGAGTGTTGTTATATTATCATAGCAATATGGAAGTTGTAGTTAAGGACCTGGTGACTCTAGTGGGAGCCCTGAGGACAGAGTTGGACTTTCTGCGGGAGGAGGTGCGTCAGCTCAAAAAACAACGAGAAGTAACGAAGGAGGAGACCAGCAGTAAAGGGACCTCGTCTTGGAGAGTTGTGAAAGACAGGGGCCTTAAGAAGACTTTGATAAAGCCGCCTTCAAACGCCATAGCAACTTCTAATTCATTTGACGTTTTGGAGGACGAGTGCTGTGGAGAGACTGTGGATCGCGCAAAAGGGAAAGCAACGAAGAGAAAGGAAGCGCAGGCCCCTCAGAAAGTAAAGGAAGTACCTAAGCAAACATTAGTTGTGGGAGATTCCCAGATAAGGTATTTGGATAGAACGTTTTGTGCTAGAGATAGGGGGAACAGGTTAAGGGTTTGCTATCCCGGAGCTGGCATTGGTGATATTATAAACAACATGAATGATATTATGGCTGGTAATGGGAACAATCCCATTATTTGCATTAGCGTGGGAGGAAATGATGTTGGTCGAGTTAGGAGTGAGGAACTGATTCAGAGGTATAAAACAGCCATAGAGTTAGTTAGGAGCAAGGGAGGAATCCCGATCATATGTGGCATTCTTCCAAGAAAGGGAGTGGGAAATGAATGGATATCGAGGGCACTTGGTGTCAATTGCCGGCTGGAAAGATATTGCAAATCAAATGCAATATCTTTCATAGACAACTGGGAACACTTCTATGGAAGAAATGAAATGTATGCTCGTGATGGGGTGCATCTATCGAGAGCTGGGGTTGTTGCTGTTGCGAACTCGTTAGAAGAAGTGGTTAGAGGTGTTTGTTTGGGTTTAAACTGTTAGTAGATAGAGGTATGGGAATTGATTTGGAGGAAGGAGGTAATAAAAGTATGTGTTTGTGGGAGAAAGGAATTGGCAAAACGATCAGGGAAAGAGTAGGTCCGCAAAATAACAATTCACTTAGGGTATATTACACTAACAGTAGAAGTCTAAGACATAAAATTAACGAATTAAATGCTCTTGTCTGCACAGAAAAAATAGATATTATTGCACTTACCGAAACGTGGATGAATGTAGAAAATAGAGAACTATTAGCTGAATATCAAATATATGGATTTAAACTATTTCACACAGATAGATATATTAGACGAGGAGGTGGAGTAGCCATATATGTTAGGGACAATTTGAAATGTAGTCTCAAAGAGGGAATCAAAACAGAGCCACACACAGAAACTATTTGGATTGAATTAAACGAAAAAGCTAATAATATTATAATAGGAGTAATATATAGGCCACCAAATTTAGACAGAATGGAAGCAAAGCATCTATGGGATGAAATATCTAGAGCATCTAGATCTAACAGTATTTATGTCATGGGTGACTTTAATTTTAGCGGAATAAACTGGTTGAACAAAACAGGGAATAGTGAAGCAGAAGATTTTCTAGAATTAATTGACGATTGCTTTCTTACGCAACACATTAAGGAACCAACACGGGAAAATAATATTTTAGATTTAGTATTAACTAACAGGGAAACGCAAATTAATGACATCGAAATAGGGAGTGAGCTAGGGAGCAGTGATCACAAAGAAATCAGATTTAGCATAGAATGGAATAGACCAGTAGGAGAAAATTCTGTTAAAGTGCCAGATTTTCGAAAAGCTGATTTTAATAGCCTAAGAAATTTTTTGGGTCAAATTGATTGGAAAGTCTTGGGTATGGGGTGTGGGCCGGTCTTGGAGCGAGACATGAACCCAGCGATAGGTGACTTAAATGGGGATTTCGATGTGGATTCAATATATAACTTATTTAAGAATATTCTAAACAAAGCACAGGAACGTAGTATACCATACAAATTGAATAGATCGAATACTAATGACCCAAAGTGGATAACAAAGAATTTGAAGAACCTTATAGGTAAAAAGAGAGCTTGGTACAAAAGGATTAAAAATGGGGAGGTCACTTTAGAACAGGAATTCGTACAACTGGTTAGAAATGTTAAAAAAGAGATAAGGAAAGCAAAAAGAAACTATGAAGTTCGCATAGCAGGGCAAGCAAAGACAAATCCTAAAGGGTTTTTTCAGTTATATCGTACTAAGACTAGGGAAAGGATAGGTCCATTAAAAACTGAGACAGGTCAAATAACAGATAGTGATGAAGAGATGAGTAGTATTTTTAATAAATATTTTGTATCTGTATTTACTAAAGAGGAACTTAACAATATGCCTTCAGCCGAACAAGTCTATGTGGGTGGGGACGAGGACAGGTTGACGAGTTTAGCAGTTACCAGGGAGGATGTTCTTAAACAAATAGTAAAACTCAAACCAAACAAATCCCCAGGGCCGGATGAAGTGTTTGCCAGGGTGCTTAAAGAATGCAAAGAGGAGCTTTGTGACCCACTGTCAACCATATTTAATAAATCAATAGAGTCAGGCAGAGTGCCAGAGTTTTGGAAAGTTGCTAATGTGATACCAGTTTTTAAGAAAGGAGATAGATCACTTGCGTCTAACTATCGACCAATTAGCCTAACGTCTATTGTGGGAAAGTTACTCGAATCTATAATAGCAAATAAAATTCGTCTTCATCTTGAAAAACATAAATTAATAATTGAGTCGCAACATGGTTTTATAAATGGCCGTTCATGTTTAACAAATTTGTTATCTTTTTATTCTAGCATTGTTGAGGCAGTTGATAGTGGTAAGGATTGCGATGTTGTATACCTTGACTTTAGCAAAGCTTTTGATACAGTGCCACATGAAAGACTGATTAAAAAAATAGAGTCTCATGGTATTGGGGGTGCTATATTAAGCTGGATTAGGGCATGGCTATACCAAAGGAAACAGAGAGTTAGTATAAATGGAATCAAGTCAGAGTGGGAAAATGTTGTAAGTGGAGTGCCTCAAGGCTCTGTCCTGGGACCTCTGTTGTTTATAATATATATAAATGATTTAGATTCAGGTTTGAGTAGCAACATTTGCAAATTTGCCGATGATACGAAAATCGGTAGGGAAATTAATTCGGAGGAGGACTCACTATCACTTCAAGTTGATCTAGATAGGGTTTTGAAATGGTCAAAGGATTGGCAGATGCAGTTTAATGCTGATAAATGTAAAGTTCTGAGGTTAGGTAATGATGATAGAGTTACAAGATACGAGCTAGATGGTGTTGTGATTGCGAAGTCGGATTGCGAAAGGGATCTGGGAGTTATGATTAGTAAGAATTTAAAACAAAAGGATCAATGCATTAATGTTCGTAATAAGGCAAATCGGACACTTGGATTTATTAATCGCAGCGTTAGTAACAAGACACCTGGTGTGGTTCTCAAGCTATATCTTGCTCTAGTTAGGCCCCATTTAGATTATGCAGTTCAGTTTTGGTCGCCATATTATAGAATGGATATAAATTCACTTGAACGTGTCCAGCGTAGGATGACTAAGTTAATTCCCCAAATTAGAAATCTTTCATATGAAGAAAGATTAACAAAGCTTAAGTTGCATTCACTGGAAAGGCGAAGAGTTAGGGGTGACATGATAGAGGTTTACAAGTGGATGAATGGACATAACCGGGGGGATATTAATAGGGTATTAAAAGTATCAACACAGGACAGAACACGAAACAATGGATATAAATTGGATAAGTTTAGATTTAGGAAAGACTTGGGTAAATACTGGTTCAGTAACAGGGTTGTTGATTTGTGGAACCAATTGCCGCGTAACATTGTGGAGGTGGGGTCCCTCGATTGTTTCAAGCACGGGTTGGACAAGTATATGAGTGGGATTGGGTGGTTATAGAATAGGAGCTGCCTCGTATGGGCCAATAGGCCTTCTGCAGT
>NC_091158.1:52939669-53004669 GCF_040958095.1 Procambarus clarkii
CGCTGAAAAAAAATTGGCAGCTCTAGGGTCTCTAGTTGTTTCGATTAGCTTAGACCCCAACTCCTTCAAAAAGCTAGCAGCACCTTTCTGTATTTACGTCTTTGTATTTACGTGACTTGGCCGCTTCCCGGTGATTGGCAGCTCCTCCTGCTTGTGTAGCACTGAAGTCAACATAGGTATTGGCTAAAGTTGAAACGCAAGTGTAGTCCCATACAAACTGTCTACCATTCTTCCAGGGGCTCACCGTGATTCCATCTAAGCGACCGACAGGCTCATCAGAGTTGCGGGACATTAGGTAATGGGGCTCTCTCTCTGCTGGACAACCAGCTGTGGTAAGGCTTCTCTTAATAATGTCATTGACCTCGCCGTGTCTTGCATGCCATCCTCCTGTCCTTTGGCAGAGAAGGCCATGCCATCCGTACCTGTCGGCCTCTGCCTCGCCGCAAATACACCTGCATTCATTGTGGATTGGGGCAGCGAGGCAGAGAGCCATGGAAATTTGGAGGGCCTGCGGTGTGAGACGGGTGCCGGTTGCTGACATTGGGGTTGCTAATAGGAAATCACCTGCATGGGGAGCTGCTACAGCTCTAAGTCGGGCAGTGTCATGTGGTGTTGTCGCAGCTTCTAGCAAAGTCACAGCTTCTTGGTCGGCAATGGGGCGATCCAAGCTGGATTGCTTATGGGCTTCAGAAGGCGGTGGTTGGGGTGCTGGTCCTGCGAGAGAGACCCATTTGGTTGTGCAGTCTGTGAAGCTGGGATCATGTACCCCTGCCTGTTGAACTAGGTGCTCAGGTAGGATTTCCTTCACCAAGTTGTCAGACCCCACTGAAGATGGACAGGAACGCTGGTACAGCAGTTTGTGTTGCTGTGTGCACGCCAAGGCCCCCGAGTCTGACAGGCAGGGAGGCCTGTTTCCACTGTGAGTCGCTGAGGGAAAGATTGAGGGCTTTTTCTAGTGTTGATTTCAGGGAGCTGTTGTACTCTTCTAATTTAATATTGTTGAAAGATGGCGAACATCTTAGAAAGTAGTTCAGTCTGGGGAGAGACAAGCATCTGGTGATGAGGTAAAGTGCATCATGAGCATCCATGTCTTCAATCCTCTCGTTCATCCTCTTCAGGTCAGTGATCTTCTTCCCAAGGACCTCGTCGACGGCATTCATTCCAAGAGGAGCACCTAGGAGTGTGCTGTCCTCAGGGTTGGTTGTATGAATGTCAGGTAAAACAACCTTTATTTGCTCTATTATGTGCTGGTTGGTGGAGGTTATTTCGCACTTGGAAGGGTTCAGAGTGAGGCCTAGGCTTGATCCTTGCTCCTGAATTATTCTTATGTCGTCCAAGAGTGAGGCTGGGGAGCCGACTAGAGTACCATCGTCCAAAAACTAAATGTTGAACTCACTGGACAGGTTATCTGTGACTTCCTTGATGACTAGGCAGAAAAGAAAAGAAGCAAGGGGGTCACCTTGTTGGACACATTCTTGTGATTCAATTTCATGTTTCCCAAAAAGCAGAGTTAGATTCTTGCTGTAGCATGAGTTTACAAACGGGTAGAGGGAAGGAAAAAGGCGATGAACCGCATTGAGTACTACATCCCTTCTAACCAGATTGAAAGCATTTTTGAAGTCCAGCTTTATCAGGGCTTTTTCATCTGTAATGTTGGCAATGTAGGCTCTAGCTGCATGAGCCGCTGCCTCACACCCTTGGGGAATGCCAAATGCAAGCTGTTTTGGCTTCAGCATGTCGGCTGCTGCCTGACTAACTGCTCTAGCAGCCGCCTTAGCGACGAGATGCCGGAGTGAATTGCCCACAGCTATCGGTCTGATTCCTCCATCTTTTTTCCTCAGGGCACAGAGGGTAGCGCCAAAAAAGAGAGTCCGTATGGTCTCTGGTATGTTGCCAGCTAGACGTGTATTGGTGAATCTAGTTAGTTCTACCAGGAGGCCCTGTGCAATGTCTCCCAGTGCAGGGTTGAGCATTTGTTTGATGTGGTTGAACCTTAGTCCTGTGAACCCTCCTGGTGAGAAAGATAAAGCTGCTTTATGCACCATGGATTCGAGCACACACAGGGGTTCTGCTCTGGTGACAACAACTAGGGAAACACTGTCGTCACGAGGAGCTCTGGGTGGGTGTTATTCCCTCAGGGCTTGTGCTGTATCGGCATCCCTGGTGGCAACTGTGTCTTGACTGGTGATGATTCTGATTGCCCCTATTGTGTTGCCTTCTTCAATTTTCTTGCTGACTGTTGTTCTGATTTTGGATGCCTCGGTTCTGCTGTTGATACCTTTCCTGCGGTGGGTGTTTTTGGCATGGGTGGGGGAGGGGTGCCTGGTTGTCCTCTCTAGGAAAACTATTTATAGCCATAATGACCGAGGAAGCTAGTGATTTGTCTCTCCTTGCAGGGACAGCTAGGCATATGTTTCAAAACAGGAGAAGGTTGCGCCATGCTTGGATGGTTCCGGGGTAGTCATTGACCTTTTTCAATAGGCTGGATAGTTTGGCTGCTGCCTGGGACCGGGCAGCTTTGGGGATGTGCTGCAAGGTTCCAACCGATGTTGCTTTGATGGCTTCTAGTAGATTCTCAGTCGAAATGAAGCTGTTGGTGGTGTTTTCCCTGACTGCTGGAGTGGCGCCTTGATTGATACTCTCTTTGGGAGGGCGCCACATACCCGGACAATCGGTTCCGTTGTGAGCATGCTTGCGCACATCTCCGTTACGCTTGAGTCTCCATACCTTGTCACACACTAGGCATGTGCCGTACCTGTCGTCGCTTGATGGCTCCTCTTGGCTGAGAGAAGCTTGGCTGTCAGTCGTGACCTGCGACATCGGCGGGCGCTGGGCGGAAGTAGGGTGAGGGGGTGGACACAGGGAGGTAGTGGTCGCGGTTGGGGTGGGCATTAAACACTCCAAACCGGACCTGCGGTCCGAGTCAGCACCGCAGGTCCTGACTGGTTTGGAGTGGAGACGGGTTCAAGTAAAAAATGGGCACACAGGAAATGATTTCGACGTTCAATTAACACTCACCGAGTGGATAACTGAATGTCCGACAGCCCGATACGGTGTTGATGATAGTATGGTTGATGATGATAGTAATATTTTAAGATTGAGAAACTTTAAACTAAATGAGCACACATGTAGCGATTTTGCATTCAGTAAACACTTACTGAGTTGTAAACTGAATGGTAGTGTCATCCAATACCTGGTTACTGATAATAGCATTTCACGATGAGAAAACCTTATGACCACACATGTAACGATTTTGCATTCAGTAAACACTTACTGAGTTGTAAACTGAATGCCGGAGCTGGTCAATACAAGGTTTGTGATAGTAATATTTTATTTTTATTTACGATGTAGAAACTTTAAACTAAAAATGAGGTCACATGGAGGGATATCTATGTTCAGTAAACTGTTACTGAGATGTAAACTGGATGGTTGACCCACCCAATACATGGTTTGTGATAGTAATATTTTATTTTTTACGATGGAGAAACTTTAAACTAAAAAATGAGCTCGCATGGAGGGATGTCTATGTTCAGTAAACAGTTACTGAGCTGTAAACTGAATGGTTGAGCTATCCGATACATGACTGGTGATAGTAATATTTTATTTTTTACGATGTAGAAACTTAAAACTAAAAAATGAGGTTGCATGGATGGATAACAATGTTCAGTAAACAGTTACTGAGTTGTAAACTGAATGGTAGTGTCATCCAATACCTGGTTACTGATAATAGTATTTCACGATGGAAAAACCTTATCCTAAACTAAAAATGAGCTCACATGAAGAGATTTTCACTTGCTGAGATGTTAACTGAATGTCTGAGCTAACCAATAGTAGTATTAATTCAAGATGGAAAACTTAAAACTAAACTAAAATGAGCGCACATGAAGTGATACTCAGGTTCATTAAACACTTACTACGTTGTTAACTGAATGTCTGAGACATTCAATACATGGTTGATGATATCCGTATTAATGACATTGATAATAAGTGGTCTTGAACTAGATACGGGCATGGGGGCAGCAAAGCTGCGATATTGAAAAGAAACTGAACTGAATTTGAAAAATTTATTAATATATGTAATGTGAAGCCGATCTACTGGAAAACAGTAAGCAAACTTTATTTGAAAAAGAATATGAGAAGACTGTAAAGCTGGGGGGCAAGAAAATGATAAAAATAAGGAGTGATGATCTTCATAAACATAACATAAGATATCCATGACCGTAATTAATACAGTGTGAACTCTCTTAAACTATGCACACCATGAAATCTCGTCACTAGGCATAACTTGTCACTCTGCGAAACAAATTATTGACTATAGTGCGACAGTGAGAATAAAAATGACCACTTATGTTGTGGAGTGCTATTTTAGTCAAGAAATACTGTAAAGGATGATTATTGACTAAAGGGAATTTCGCGGGCTGCTGGTGTTTGATGTGTTGAACTGCTTAAAGGAAGCATATTTGCTAGAAAAAATTCCAGTGAAATAATGCTTGTTATATGTTTTGACTACCTAGCTAATAGCATATTGCATGGCTAATAATGAAATGACACATTTTTGTCTGACTCACTTAGCACAAGTGAAGAGAAAACATTGAAAAACTGGCAAAGGTTGAAAACTCTGTGAAATCATATCTGTTATGATAAGTTTTGACTAGCTGCAAGCTATGTTAGCCTTCTCTCTCTCTCTCTCTAATCTACACACGTGATATGAATGTGAATTTGTTGACTGAAAGGAGATTGATGATGATACGAATAGTAATTGTCGACATTGAGCATATTCTCAAAAACGTAGTTTCTGCAAAAAAAAAATAACATTAAATTAGATGCGAGCTGCGATTTGAAAACAGAAGATGTGTGATGTGTGGCTTATTGTGTGGACTCTGGAGATATGATCGCCACATATAAGTTTCTCAAGAAAGTGGTAATATTTTTCTTGTGTTTGGATGTAATGGCTAAACATGGATGACATTTTCAATAATGTTTTTTGCACATCCGACAAAGTTGATTTTCCCCGTTACGTTACATTGTGTTACAGAGGGTTAAAACTGGTAGACCGTAATATTCATATGGAAGGAGATGTAATGGAGATGGACTAAGTCCTACTTTATTTAAAAATGTCATTTTGGGCTGTAAAAGTTGATTTGCGTTACGTTACATTGTGTTAGAGGGCTAAAACTGGTAGAGGTCAATATTATATGGTAAGAGATGTGCTAAGTCATACTTTCATTTAAAAATGACATTTTGGACTGCAAAAAGTCGATTTGCGATACGTTACGTTGTGTTACATTGTGTTACAGAGGGCTAAAAGGGGAAGACATCAATTATTTATATGGTAAGAGATGTAATGGAGATGGGCTAACCCTCACTTTCCGTTTCAAAATGACATTTTGGACTGCAAAAAGTTGATTTGCGTTACGTTACGTTGCATTACATTGTGTTACAGAGGGCTAAAAGGGGTAGAGGCCAATATTTTATATGGTGAGAGATGTAATGAATAAGAACTAATCCCTCACTTTCCGTTTCAAAATGACATTTTGGACAGCAAAAAGTTGATTGCGTTACGTTGCGTTACATTGTGTTACAGAGGGCTAAAAGGGGTAGACGCCAATATTTTATATGGTGAGAGATGTAATGAAGATGGACTAAGTCGTACTTTTATTTAAAAATGTCATTTTGGGCTGCAAAAGTTGATTGCGTTACATTACATTGTGTTACAGAGGGCTAAACTGGTATAGGTCAATATTTTATATGGTGAGAGATGTAATGAAGATGGACTAAGTCATACTTTCATTTAAAAACGATATTTGGTCTGTAGAAAGTTGATTTGCGTTACGTTGCGTTACGTTACATTGTGTTATAGAGGGATAAAACTGGTATACCGTAATATTCATATGCTATGAGATGTAATGGAGATATTGTGTTTGGCTAAATGGGGTTCGCATTTCAATAATGAAATTCGGACAACAGCCAGAAAGTTGATCTCCACGTTACTTAATGATGATATAATGTGATGCAATCGTGTGCTAATATTTTATTTGTGTTAGAATGTAAGGGCTATAGGAGTTTGTCTAGACTTGCATACATTTTCAAACGCTATTTATGTAGGCAGTAGAAAGACTGGTTGTCCATTACGCTACATTGACTGTGTTACAAGAACTGAAAATAGGCATAGTCCAGAGCTATTTCACTATCGACTCATCGGTCTTATTCTCATCGATCGGTGTTTACATTGGATGATGTAGGTCTTAAGAGAGACAGCCTTGAACTCGGGGATAATGAACAAGTCAATTTAATAATAGTATCAAGACTGTTTTTCCATATTATCGTATATACGCTTACTTGCTTGGAATTTGTATGTGTGGAACAAAAATATTTTATTGTGTTTGGATGTAATGGCTAAACATGGTTTTACATTTCATTATTCAGACATCGACAGAAAGTTGCTCGTTACTCTTAAAATGTTATTTGTTAACCCAGAGCTATTTCACTATCATCTCATCCGGACTGTTTACATTGGATAATGTAGGTCTTAAGAGAGAGAGAGTGTGTTGAACTCGGGATAATGAACAAGTCAATTTAATAATAGTAACAAGATTGTGTTTTTCCATATTATCGTATATAAGCTTACTTTGCTTGCAAGATTGTGTTTTCCATATTATCGTATATATGCATACTTTGCTTGGAATTTGTATGTGTGGAACAAAAATATTTTATTGTGTTTGGATGTAATGGCTAAACATGGTTTTACATTTCATTATTCAGACATCGACAGAAAGTTGCTCGTTACTCTTAAAATGTTATTTGGGCAAAGAACGAAGTTAGTATATTGTCCACGTTACATTAATGATATTTGAGCAAAGAATGATGTCATCATGTTGGTCGTGTTACCTTACAAGGTTATAAGGGTGTGAGCGATGGGGCCTCGAAAATTGACATTAGTCTAAGTGAAATGGAGAAAGATACGTGAACAGCAGCAACAGGAGAAAGGAAACGATGTTACTTTCCCCAACTATTAAATGATCTGGAGAGAGAGAGAGCGAGAGAGAGAGAGAGAGAGAGTCCACTGAGTGCTATGTATATCCCACGCAGTTGTGTTTACATCAAATTAAGATTTGTTATAATAATAAGATTGAAGACCAGCTTATGACTGGATATTCTTAAAAAAAATGCTATTTGAGCAAAGAATGGTGATACTAAGGCTTAGCACAGAACACTTGGTCTGGGAAGGGAGCAGTGATGGTTTGGCCATGGAGGGGGTGGTAGGGGTATGGGTTTGGTGGGGGTGGACGGGGAGAGGGTAAGGCCGACCCATTACCTCGTCAATCTCACTACACCTCAAAACACCACGAAGGTTGGACCTCAGCGAGAGGGGCTGTCGGTTCATTCATTCAGGAGACTTGCTATGATAACGCCAGATGTGTGATACAACCTCTGCACAACAGTAATGGATGTAGGATGAAGAGGTGATGGAGATTGAGTAAATATGCATACATTTCAATGATCACAGTTAACACGAACAATTTGTAGGTAGAGATCGCGTCTCCGTGGCGATGTGTTGACTTATATTGAATTTTGTAACTAGCTCGTCATGATTGTAACTTGCTTAGCTAAAAATGAATTGTTGGGCTTCAGTCCTGACTCCTTTATGTGTCTCTGCAAGCCTTTACTGCCCTTATGACTGCCTTGTGTGAGATTGGACTGTTTAGCAACACGTAGGTAGTTCTTGACACACTATGTAAGGCTTTCCCCAATCTGTCTGCTAGCTAAACCACCAAGAAGAAGTCATATTATTATTATTATTATTATTATTATCGTTGTAAATCGCTTAAGTGTTTAATAAAGAAATAAATTTATATATAATGTGTTTACTTTTCCCTCGTTTATTGCTCTCACCATGTTCATCACGTTACAATATAGCTTACACATATTAACAGAAATAATACTAAAAGGGTTTGCACAGAACAATGGTTGATGGTATGGGAGCGGGGGGGGGGGGGGGGCTGAGGAGTGGGAGTGATTGATGGTTGGCAGGTGAGGGTCTGCCGGTGAGGACCCCTGCTGACGGAGTATTACCTGGCTCCCCTCCTTACCGGAATCGCAGTGTATGGGGAGCCTCGGCGTGATGAACATCTCCCACTCTGAAGACAACAAAATGCCTTTAAGGCAATGGGCCACTTCCGCAGGAGGCTGCTGCTCTCTCTCTTACCCCTCACCACTTACGACTTCCTGTAGGGGGGAAGCTAATGGACGTAAAGGCTTTCCTCTCAGGTATGTGGGTTCTCCTCTCCCTCCCCCCCCCCCCCCCCCTCCCCAAACAACATATCCACTATGTTGGATCCCCTCAACCTCTACTTACCTTACTATCATCAAACTATTATCATCACACAGGATTAAGTCTATGACAAACACACATACATAATTAACGCTTTTCCTCATATTCTACTCTTTTCCATGTATTTCTTACTCTACCACATACTCTCCTACATCCCCAACAACATGAACTCCCATCTTTCCTGACCACATTCCCAAACCCCGAGGACTAGAACCGCGCCCTCTCTCACTTAGGGCTTCCTGTAGGGGGAGTTAATGGTTTGTCTAACCGCAAAATGACCCCGAGCAGTCTCACGACGATGAGGGGAAGCTCCACTCACCCTTCCCTCCCTCCCTCCCTCCCCTATCCCTCCCCCACCCCAAACAACATAACAGACTATGTTGGGACTCCTCTAATCTACACTCAATCTCTACTTACTTATGTTCATCAAATCTAATATCCTCACACAGGATTAAGTCTACGCAAAACACACATACATATTCATTTACTCCTTCCTCATATTCCACTCTTATCCTTGTATTTTCTTACTCTACCACATACTCTCCTACATCCCCAACAACATGGCTTCCCTCTTTCCTGACCCAAAACCCCGAGGACTAGAACCGCGCGCACCACTTACCTCCGACACACGTCATAAAATCCGGGAAATTCCCCCAAAACCCTGTGCGACTAGACACCTGCGCGCCATCTGTCCAGGTGCCACTCACGTGAGTGCTACCTGGCAGGTGGTGCGCGCGGTCGTAGTCACATATTACACTACTGGGTAGTGGTGCAGAGGAGAAGGAGGAGGGTAGTGGTGTAGAGGAGGAGGAGGGTAGTGGTGCAGGGGAGGAGGAGGAGGGTAGTGGTGCAGAGGAGGAGGAGGGTAGTGGTGCAGAGGAGGAGGAGGGTAGTGGTGCAGAGGAGGAGGGTAGTGGTGCAGAGGTGGGGAGGGTAGTGGTGAAGAGGAGGAGGGTAGTGGTGCAGAGGAGGAGGAGGGTAGTGGTGCAGAGGAGGAGGAGGGTAGTGGTGCAGGGGAGGAGGAGGGTAGTGGTGCAGAGGAGGAGGAGGGTAGTGGTGCAGGGGAGGAGGAGGAGGGTAGTGGTGTAGATGAGGAGGAGGGTAGTGGTGCAGGGGGGAGGAGGAGGGTAGTGGTGCAGAGGAGGAGGAGGGTAGTGGTGCAGGGGAGGAGGAGGAGGGTAGTGGTTTAGAGGAAGAGCGCAGTGGTAGAGAGGAGGAGGGAGGAAGATAGTAGTGCAGAGGAGGAAGAGGGAAGTTAAAGTGAGGAGGAGAAGGAGGGTAGTGGTGCAGAGGAAGAGGAGGGCAGTGGTGCAGAGGAGGGGGGAGGGTAGTAGTGCATAGTAGGAGGAGGGTAATGGTGCAGAGGAAGGGGAGGGTAGTGGTGCGAAGGAGGGGGGGGGGGCTAGTGGTGCTGAGGAGGGAAAGGGGGAGGGAATAGTTGTGGGGGATTTTTACACCAGCATGTAATATCATTCACAAATTCAAATTACAATAAAAGTGTTATGAGGTCTAAGAACCAGTAATCTAAATCATATAAAATAATAAATTTTATAATTAGTTCAAAATAAAGATAGAGAAGTAGACTGTAAAAACTTCTATTTAAAGTTGAGTAATTACCCTACACATCTTTTTTTTTTTTGGAAAGGGGGGGGGGGGATAAATTCCAGAATGTTAATCTACGTATAATATAGATATAATATTTTTCATGAATAAGTCAGTAATAATTAATGCATGGGAGGCGGTCGGCGGAGCGGACAGCTCGCTGGACTCGTGATACTGTGGTCCCGGGTTCGATCCCGGGCGCCGGTGAGAAACAATGGGCAGAGTTTCTTTCACCCTATGTCCCTGTTACTTAGCAGTATAATAGGTATCTGGGAGTTAGCTATCATGGGCTGTTTCCTAGGGGTGGAGGCCTGGTCGAGGATCGGGCCACGGGGACACTAAAGCCCCGAAATCGTCTCGAGATAACCTCAAGATGGGTTAGTATGCTAATTACGGAATATAAACATTTGAAAGTTTAGCTGCCACAGTTGAAAGAAGAATATATTGAGCAGATCAATGACTAGTCTGATCCTGTCAATGAATGTTATCTCAGGCAACACATGCTCCCACAGAATGAAGTATACTTACCTTGTACCTAGCTCCATGCTGAAATATTATTATCATATAATTTCTACTTTAGGGTGGATATTTGCACGTTTACTTATGAAGTTATAGTGGATGGGGCATAATAATTACTCTCATGTGAGTTATTTGTTTTTCATGCTACGTAACGACAAGGTACCCTACATGAAAATAAAGTAATGGCCAAAGCAATATATTGCAGAGTACTCAACCTTGCCGGACGCAGTGTCCATAATAAAATGAAGCTGTCGAATTAGTCTGGACCGCGATAATGCACGGATGCTCCTAAATTTTGACAATAATAAGGACCTGCCTTAGGGCGCCGAGCTAATATGGTTTCTCTCTGCCAAGTCTCTCTCCCAGAGTGTCCCACGTGCCACCTGGCGCATGATGGTGGAAACTTGCTTAATAATTCACAATATTTTACTCTTAATTTCCTAATTGATGGAAACATTGTTGATGTTATTTTACATCGCAATAATGTACTGTAGGTAACAGCAGATTATTTCTCGCTCTGTATATCTTTTAACCTAAATGACGTTAGATAAAATTCTTATATCCGTAGATGAATTTTAGTTCATTACTTGGTTTATTGGATCAGCTGATTGAAGCTGTATAACACTTTTTCCAATAAACAGATAAATAATTTGCCATTTATATATATATATATATATATATATATATATATATATATATATATATATATATATATATATATATATATATATATATATATATATATATATATATATATATATATATATATATATATATATATATATATATATATATATATACTAAAATCTATAGATTTTATAGACTTGTATTACTATAAATAGTGACTCGCAGTTACATACTCCATTGTGTGGTGAGTGAGACTCTAAAAACTAATAACAATGTACTGTATGCAGGGCTGGAATTAGGAGCTGTGGAGCCAAATTAGGGAACTTTTTGGCGGGGCCTCCAGAATCAAGCATTTACGCAGCTACTCATTTATTTATTTTTAATTTATTTATCTATTATATAGATAAATATATATATATTATTATATATATTAATATATATATATTATATATTATATATATTATAATATATAATAATATATATTAATATATATATATTATATATATATATATATATATATATATATATATATATATATATATATATATATAAAATTTGTGAGGGTATCACCTCTGGTGCCAATGTGGGGACCCATAGCCTCGGAGAAGAAAATAAAAAGTATTCAGAGGAGACCTTGTGGTCTCACACTGAACACTAATATTATCTTCTCCTAAAACCCCCATTCTTTTGTATGTACACATATATATTTGCTTTATTTGAACCTTGTTACAAAAAAGGAGTTACATATAGGTTACAAAGATAATTATCATAGGTTGTCGAGTTCCTCCAGCTCCTCAGATGGCGGGCAGGAACCCTGGATGCAGTGCGCATTTCCCCTCTGTATCGCCACGCTGAGGCGCTGAAAAAGAAAGCTGGCAGCTCTAGGGTCCCTTGTTGTTTCAATGAGCCAAGAACCCAGTTCCTTCAAAAAACTGGTAGCACTTTTACCCCAGGCGCCGAGTGTCTCAGAAGCAATGGGGACAAAATTGTAGTGGTGATCCAGTTCTCTATACTCACGGGATTTGGCTGCTTCCCTGTGGGTGGCAGCGCCACCTGGTTGTGCAACACTGAGGTTAATGTAGGTGTTAGCCAGGGTTGATACGCACGTGTAGTCCCATACCAACTGCTTGCCATTCTTCCAGGGGTTCACTGTGATACCATCCGGGCGACCAATAAGAGCATCAAAGTTACGGGGCGTTAGGTAACGGGGCTCTCTTTCAGCTGAGCATCCAGCTGTGGTGAGGCTCCTCTTGATGATGTCGTTAACTTCACTGTGCCTCGAGTGCCATCCCCCTGTGCTTTGGCAGAGTAGGCCATGGTGGCCATACCTGTCAGCCACCACCTCGCCGCAAATACACCTATATCTGGTGTGGATTGGGGAAGCAAGGCGAAGGGCCACAGCAATTCGGAGGGCGTGTGGTGTGAGACGCGTGCCAGTTGCCGACATTGGGGTTGCTAACAGGAAATCCCCTGCATGTGGGGCTGCTACTGCTGTGAGGCGAGCAATGTCGTGTTGTGTTGTTGCAGCACCCAGGCACTATGCAGCAACTAGGTCTACAATGGGGCCATCCCAGCTGGATTGCTTGTGGGCTTTTGGGGATGGTGGTTGAGGTGATGGGCCTGCACGAGAGGCCCACTCTGTGGCACAGCGTGTAAAATTGGAATCATGTACACCTGCCAGCTGATGTAAGTGGGCAGGTAGAATTTCCTTCGCAAGGTCGTCGGATGCTGATAAGGAGGACAGGAAGGCTGGAACAGCGATTTTCTTTGCTGTTCGAACTCCGAGGCCCCCAAGTCGTACGGGAAGAGAGGCTTGTTTCCACTGTAGGTCATCAAGAGAGAGGTGAAGGGCTTTTTCTAGCATTGATTTCAGTAACCGGTCATACTCACTTAGTTTTTGGCTGCTGTAAGATGGTGAACACCTCAGAAAGTAGGTTAACATGGGGAGGGACAGACATCTGGTGATGAGGTAGAGTGCATCATGAGCATCAATATCCTCAATCCTCCCATCCATCCTCTTAAGGTCGGCGATTTTCTTATCAAGGACCTCATCGATGGCTTTCAACCCCAGGGGAGCTCCTAGGAGTGTGCTGTCTTCAGGTTTAGTTTTATGGATATTTGGCAGAAGACCCTCTATTCTCTCTACGATGCCCTGGTTGGAACATATTATTTCACATTTAGAAGGGTTCAGGGTGAGGCCTAAAACTGCACCTTGCTCCTGGATTTTTCTGATGTCCTCCAGGAGGGAGTCTTGGGAACCAGCTAGGGTACCATCATCCAAGAACCAGATGTTAAGCTCGCTGGACAGGACCTCTGTGACTTGTTTGATGACTAAGCAGAAAAGGAGAGGAGCAAGGGGGTCACCCTGTTGGACGCCTTCTCGCGAGTCAATTTCATGTTCGCCAAAAAATAGCTTAAGGTCCATACTGTAGCATGAATGTACAAAAGGGTAGAGGGAAGGGAAATGACTATGAACCGCACGAAGTACAGCATCCCTCCGCACCAAATTGAACGCATTTTTTAAATCTAGCTTGATAAGGGCCTTTTCGTCTGTGATGTTGGCGATGAAGGCTCGAGCTGCATGGGCTGCCGCCTCACACCCTTGTGGAATGCCAAACCCGAGCTGTTTTGGCTTCAGCATGTTGGCCGCTGCATCACTAACTGTTCTTGCAGCTGCCTTTGCGATGAGACGCCGGAGAGAATTGCCCACAGCTATCGGCCTGATCCCTCCATCCTTTTTCTTTAGAGCACAGAGATATGCTCCAAAAAAGATAGGTCTTATGGTCGCTGGTATGTTGCCAGCTAGACATGTGTTGGTGAATCTGGTTAGTTCCACCAAGAGGTTCTTTGCAATGTCACCCAGTGCAGGGTTGAGCATTTGCTTGAGGTGGTTGGGTTTTAGTCCTGTGAACCCACCTGCTGATCCTGTTGGAAAGGACATGGCTGCTTTATGATTCAGCCACCCAGAGAGGTTCTGCTCCCGTAGCCCCCACTTGTACAATGTCGTCCTCACGCGGAGCCCTGGGTGGGTGTTTCTCCCTTAGGGCTTGAGCTGTTGCGGCATCTCTGTCGGCAATTGAGTCCTCACTGGTGATGACTCTTATTGCGCCAATAGTGTTTCCTTCTTCTATTCTCTTGGTGACTGATGTTCTGATTTTTGATGTCTCGGATATGGCACTGTTGCTCTTCCTGCCGTGGGTGTTTCTCGCGCGAGTGGGAAGGCGCACCTGGTTGTCCTCCCTGGGAAAATCATTTATAGCTTTGATGACTGAGGCAGCTAAGGTCTTGTCTCTCCTTGCAGGGGTGGCTAGACATATGTTGCCAAACAGTAGGAGGTTGTGCCATGCTTGGGTCGTTCCAGGAGAGTCATTGACCTTTCTCAGGAGGGCAGATAATTTGGCTGCTGCATGGGGGCGGGCTGCCCCCATGCACATATATATGTGTGTGTGTGTGTATTGGGAGAGTTTTGGGGTTTGAACTCGGTCAGGCATCAAGGGCTTGTGGCAGAGGGCAATTCAACATCATTGGCTGGAAAAAAAACAGATATTAAGGTAATTTTTTTGGGGGGGAGCAGGGATATTCCTGCGCTGGCCCTAAGCCTCTGGCTGGCCCACTAAGTGTTGCTTGTTTCTGTTTTACTTGGGAGGAGTATGAGTATTTATGACTCGTATTAAGGTAATGAGTTACAGAGTTAGTGTACATCTGTAATAGTTCACCCCATTGCCTCATTAGGACTTAATTTTATTCCTTAGGACTAAGGTTATGACTATTATTTTATTCCTTATTGTTCTCATTTTTATTTACATGCTGTATTGGAAGTTCCCTGTGTCCTCAGTAACTAAAGTAAAAAATTTCTATAAATAATTCCCAAGCATTAATTGCCAAGGTTCCTACGCCCTTCGAGTTCTTAATTATTGATTTCTGTCCATTCTGGGAGATAAGTAATCCAGTCACATTCAGTTTTTACCGGAAGGTGACGGCAGCCGTAGGTTAAGCATTATTCATTTATTAAATCCTAATCTTTTAGTTGTATCTTCCTCCCCCATTTAATATTTCAGTTTAACAGAGCTGGTGAGTTCAGTGAGGGTCAGAGTGAGCTTGCAGGCAGTGTTAAGCTGGGGTTTTATTGGGAAAAATGGCGTTGTAATCAGGAGATGTTACACAACGTCGAATAGACAAACAACCAGACACAGATACTCCTACAGTTTGGTTTATGTAGCATAATACATGTAATGTGTTGCAATACAATAAGAATCTTATTTTGAGTTTATATTTCTTGTAAAAAATGCCACCATAGATATTGAACATTTATTGTTTCTTAGGTTGGGATATTTTGACAGCATTTGTGCTGTATATTGTCCTGGAGTGGTACCCAGCGTTACCTGGGTCTGTCTGTCTGTCTCCAATCTCTCCATATATCTGTTCGTCCACATACCTCTCACTTTATTTATCCATCCACCCATCTCCCAATTTATTTATCCATTAATCTATACTTCTTTCCATCCATCTATCATCCATCTGTGCATCTATCCATCCATCTATCCATCATTTTTTTCCCCCAGCAATCAATGCATCCATCTATCTGTTCCTTCATCTATCCTATCCATCTATCTATCCATATATCCATCCATCTATTTATCCATATATTTATCCATCTATTCATCCATCTATCCATTCATCTGTCTTTTTCCCTTTCATCTATCTATATACATAAATCAATCTTTATATCCATCCATTTGTGCAGCTATCTATCCATCCATCTGTGCTGCCATCTATCCATTACTCTATGTATCTAGCTTTCTATCCATCTATCTATCCATCTAGCTTTATTTTCATCTATCTATCCATGCACCTAATCATATTTCTGTCCATAAATCCATCCAATTATCTTGCCATCTATCTACTCGTCTATCCATCCTTCCACCTATACATTCATTTTCCAGACATCTATCCATTCCAGCCACCTATTCATTTATCGAATGTCTGCCTCTGTCTCTATATGTCTTTGTCTCTGCCTCTCTGCGTCTATCTGTCACTGATGAAAAATATAATTGTTTGTGTGATGGGTGTCAACAGTGAGAAGATATTATGACCTTGGGTCCAGGTACTCAGGTACGGCAAAAATGAGAACCTGAAACATAATACAAGGTTCAAAACACAATCGAATCTGCCCATAATAGGTAAACAGCATGTCAAGGATTTGGGAATAATGATGTCTGACGACGTAACGTTTAGGGAGCATAACCACGCAAATATTGCGTCAGCCAGAAAAATGATAGGATGGATTACGAGAACTTTCAAATCCAAGGATCACATCACGATGGTTGTACCCTTCAAGTCACTTGTGTTGTCCCGTCTCGAGTACTGCTCAGTACTCACTTCCCCCTTCAGAGCAGGAGAGACTGCTGAAATAGAGGGAATACAGAGAACATATACGGCACGCATAGACGCGATAAAGCACCTAAATTATCGGGATCGTCTCAAAGCTCTCCAAATGTACTCACTAGAAAGGAGACGAGAGAGATCCCAAATAATATACACGTAGAAAATACTGGAGAGCCAGGTCCCTAATCTACACAGTAAAATAACAACGTACTGGAGTGAACGATATGGAAGAAAATGCAAGATTGAACCAGTGAAAAGCAGAGGTGCCATAGGCACAATCAGAGTACACTGTATAAACATCAGAGGTCCGCGGTTGTTCAACGTCCTACCAGCGAGCATAAGAAATATTGCCGGAACAACCGTGGACATCTTCAAGAGAATACTAGACTGTTTTCTAAAAGAAGTTCCGAACCAACCGGGCTGTGGTGGGTATGTGGGCCTGCGGGACGCTCCAAGCAACAGACTGATGGACCAAAATCTCACAAGTCAAGCCTGGCCTCGGGCCGGGCTTGGGGAGTAGAAGAACTTTCAGAACCCCATCAAGCAGGTATCAAGCAGGTATCAGTATTGCACGGTGTTAGATTGACCAGGATCGTATGGCATTTGTTGACATACAGATGATGTAGGGACTCTTCACTTAAGTAGGTATTCTGATGTGGTGGGCCCTGAATGTGTAGGATTTTACCATGGATTAGTGTTATTTAAATTAATGTTTTTAGATAGGTTTGGTTAATTTGGAAGGACTGTTAATTGTATGGTAAGTCTATACACAGGATTGTTCCTCAAATTGCAAATAGTGAGTGATTGCGTCCTTGCCAGACGTAAGAGCATTTTGATGCTCCTAGCATTGTAGTTACACTGTGAGAGTACTTAGTGTATCGTATTGTTAAGTTAGGATCCTATATTTATACTTAGAATTGCATGGTGGCAATTAAATATTGTATTAGAGAATAAGTAAATGGTTACTGTATGATCAACTGACCAAGTCAGGCTACTGGCCGTCTGACGATGGAAAATGTGGGCTCCTTTACAGCAACCTTGGGGGCGGGTTAGACGTCTTGGCTTGGCGTCCCCTCCTACTATCCTACTCTACCTCTTAAGTTTGTAACTAAGATAAGTATCATTACCACATGCCACCCTTCTGTTCTAAGTGTATTCTTGTCTGTTTATCCTGGTCATATCCTGGAGTTCCATGTAATTAGATGCAGGTACTTACCAGTGGAACACGTGTCTGCTGTAATTATAGTCATTTAAGTTAAGTTAAATTTTCCCTTAGGGACTCGTAGTCTTTACACTAGTTTGTTGCATGGGAATCTTGTCTCCTGCCTATGAGGAGTCAGGGAGGGAACGTAAGCTCGAGGTGATAAAGTATTTAAGTTGTACTGGGGTGTTTTAGGGTTATAATAAATTAACCTAGTAACCGGAGTTTGGGGGCCGGGCATATCCTAACCCCGTTTGGGTGGTACTCCAGTACCATGTTGAAACCCAAGCAGGCTCCCCTAACTTTAACAGTGGATCTCATTGGTGTGAAATATTAAAAACAGAGCAGTTACCCCTTACTCTGATAAGGAAACATGGCTTAAGAAACCTTTGACGATGCAGAAAAACTGGTTATTTTAAATGAGTACGAGCAAATTATTGACAATTTCTATTAATGTTCCCAAAATCAGTGAATAATGTTGCAAGTTACTAATATTGTATTAGTTGGTTTTGAAAATATTTAGCTGTGCAGCTGTCGGACAGTGCCAAAACATTCGTGGGGATCTGAATGTGTTGATGGCAAGCTGTTCCTGTTTAATCCTCGCCACCCTGACCACTCCTGTGTTCATCCCGTTCCCCAGACCATTCTCTCTGACAATTTGGGTGAGACTAGCTCCTACCATGTGGCCTCCACCTTGGAATAGACCAACACACATTCTCTCCTATAGAATGTACTAGAGAGGTCACCCGGCGTTGCCTCGGATTGACTGTCTGTCTCCCATCTGTCCATCTATATATCTATCCATCATCTATCATCTATCCATCTACTCATCTATCAATCCATTCATCTGTCTTTACACCTAGTTATTCATATTCATCTATCATCTGTAGTTCATCTATCTGTACGTCTACCTATCCATCTATCTAACCAACTATCTATCTATCTATCCATCTTCTTAAACATATATTTATATATCCGTGTACCCATTTCGCCATCAACATATCCATATATCTATCTATCCGACTATCCATCCATTCATCATTCTCTCCATACGTCTATTGATGTATGTATCCATCTAACTTATATATAATTATATTTATATATATATATATATATATATATATATATATATATATATATATATATATATATATATATATATATATATATATATATATATATATATATATATATATGTCGTACCTAGTAGCCAGAACTCACTTCTCAGCCTACTATTCAAGGCCCGATTTGCCTAATAAGCCAAGTTTTCCTGAATTAATATATTTACTATAATTTTTTTCTTATGAAATGATAAAGCTGCCCTTTTCTCTATGTATGAGGTCAATTTTTTTTTATTGGAGTTAAAATTAACGTAGATATATGACCGAACCTAACCAACCCTACCTAACCTAACCTAACCTATCTTTATAGGTAAGGTTAGGTTAGGTAGCCAAAAAAGCTAGGTTAGGTTAGGTTAGGTAGGTTAGGTAGACGAAAAAACATTAATTCATGAAAACTTGGCTTATTAGGCAAATCGGGCCTTGAATAGTAGGCTGAAAAGTGCGTTCTGGCTACTAGGTACGACACACATATATATATATATATATATATATATATATATTGTTATGATCTCAGCCTGCAGGAGAAACGAGTCTCCCTTCTTGAGAGTTATTCAGCAAGCCTGACCTAACTAGAAGGTCTAGCAGATATTGAGGTGATAACCCATATGAAAAATGGCTGGTTGGATATGTATAACAGGTTGAGATTATGGGCAATGAAGGAGAAAACAGATAAATGACTGGCTAGGAGATGTGGACATTTTGCTGGAGGCGTGAGGCTCGCTTCTGGAGGACCTTGACCTCACTTGAGTGCCAGACATCGCAGGGGGAAGCCGCGCTCCGTTGAGCTCCCGTCAGAAGGGAACCCCTAGTGATATATCTCTGAGAGAAGAGAAGTGTGCAGACGTGCCAGCTGTGGAATCGAGCTGGGAACGTTGTGGTCTCAAGTCCTGGTCGAAGAAGAGAGTATCAAGCCGGCCAGAGACATTATTGTGGGCTGTGTGGAGCGCCCTGACCAGACGCCGTCAGAGGGAAAGCGCCCTCGATCAGTTAATCTGTGGTAAGCACAAAAATACGCCAGTTCATAGTGATTGCATTGTAGTTGGTCGTGTGCCCAGCGACAGTAGCGATGTTTATTTATAGGTTAGACATGTTTTAATAAGGCAGAAGGCCTGAAATAGGAGAGTGAAGAGGGAGGAGCACGGAGCGACGTCCATCCCCTCTGAGCTCTGACGGACGACTGAGGGAGCCTGGCTCCGGATGGAGGAAGACCCTCCCAGTGAGTGAGGGCCGCCACCAGGCGAGGTGGAGTATGGACCCGCCCAAAACGGGGGAGTCCACTCTCACTGTATGTAGAGAACAGATAGAGGTTTGAGGCAAGCATAGTGTGTGGTTATTTTTGTTTATGTGTTAAAGGGGAACATTTTATTGGAGTGTCGATGGGTTGCAGGTTTGTTCTTTGGGGAAGAAGTTGCTGAGAACTTCGAAGCCAGCAGATGAAGTAGCTGATGAGACTCCAAGGTAGTGGAGCAGAGGACCTCGAGCTGTGAGGAGAAGCAGCAGTGAAGAGGAGTGTCACGTGCTTCTGTAGAGGTGGTGTAGCAGCCAAGAGAGCTGTGGAAGAACCTAACAGAAGGGTGAAGCACCGTAGTTGCACAAGGAAACTTCATGATAGCAGCCTGGAGGAGCTGCAGAGGATCCTGGTAGTGAAGCCCGGAAGAACCTAAGGATATTAGGGTTGTGAACTTCCAGAGGTGGAAGGGGAAGTTCTGGTGGATTACTTATAGGGAGTTGATAGTGTTTGGTTGTCAGTAGCGTGCAAGACGCAGTGAGAGGAGTGACTGTTGGCATTCTTATGTCAAGGAGTTTTTATATTGAAGTATCAATGAACATTTATACTGGTATATGTTATTGCATTCAAATGCTGGTTTTCTATATATATATATGTTATCTTGCTGATGGTGCAACAGTGTGTAGGCTTGACCAACTTGAGGAGGTTAATAGTATCAGGTGGTGAACCCGGAGATAGGATACCACTTGATAAGCTGATAATAGAGTTCTGATGGTATTGGAGTGCAACCTGATTGTGATATTATAGAGTATAGGATTCATTATTATTATATGTGTGTATGTATCGTGTATGTGCTTTGTTCAGTAAATGTGTCACAATTTGCTGGTGTTTGCCCTTGTCCTAGTGAGGCTTCCCAGGAGGTAGTAAAGAAGGAGAGAGAGAGAAAGAACCATGAACCACTGCTGTGGACAGGGTAGAAGGTAATACTAGTAAGTCAAAGGGGGATCGAGGAGATCATATCACCTAAGGAGAGAGTGGGGAGTCACAGCGGCTCGAGTGGGTGTGTGCACGTGACAACGAGGCTAAGTGTTGGAGCCGCATCCCCTAAGCGTGTGACGTTGAGCCCCTCTCCAAGAGCCAGAAGCGCCAAGGGTGATCTCCTAGTATAAGCACTCTGCCGAGTTGTGGGTTGGGTTGTCCATAGAGAAGGATCGACGACGACAACACCAACCAACCCACAGTCTATAATAAATTGGGGGCCTGTCCGGGAGAGTGAACTGACACACCCACACCCTGTCCAAGAGTGTATTTGTACACCCTTGCCGAAATAGATAAACTGTGTGAACGCAGGTGTATATTCTCTCTCTTGGGAAGACTCACAGGACAAAGATGGATAAGGTGCAAGCATTCGTGGAGTCAGGCAAGCCTGAGGACTTGGAAGGTTGCACGAGGGATCAATTGAAACAGATAGCAGAAAAATGTGGCATTAGGTTGAAAGCATCTAAAGTAGCTGGGATGAAGGATGAGATCCTGAGGCAGTTAAGAGCCAAAAGTGAAGCGGCAGAGCAAGGAGCCCAAAAAGGAGCTGAAAGTGGAAAGGAGGATGATGGGCAGGATGAAGTGAGATCCCAGGGATCGAGTAGGAGCAGCAAGAGTAGCCGCAGTAGCAGAAGTAGCCGGAATAGGAGCTTGGAGAGATTCCAGTTAGAGCTCCAGATGCAGCAACAACGAGAGGACAAGGAGAGACAGTTCCAGCTGGAAAAGATGAAGTTAGAACTCCAGATGAAAAGGGAAGTAGAAAAAGAGAAAACCAGAGTAAGAGAACTGGAGTTGGAACAGGAGAAAGAAAAAGAGAAAGCAAGACTAGAGGTCGAAAAAGAAAAAGAGAGAACAAAACAAATGCAGATAGAAGCGAACAGAACCTTGGCTGAGCAAAGGATTGAACATGGGTTGCCAGAGAGCACCACCCAGGTATCACACCCACCATATGTTAGGGTTAGGGAGAAGGACATTCCCTTGTTTGTTCCCGAAGAGGCAGAGAGCTTTTTCGAGCACTTTGAAAAAGTAGCCAGCATCAAGGAGTGGCCACAGGAGGAATGGGCCCAGCTGGTCCAGTTAAGATTGACCGGTGCAGCCAGGGAGGCATACACCCAATTGTCACTGGAAGAGTGCCAGGATTATGCCACGGTAAAGAGCAGCATTTTGCGCTCGTTTCAGTTAACCCCAGAAGCTTATAGGAAGCGCTTCAGAGAGATGGTGAAAGTTGGAGCATGTACGTTTGCTGAGACAGCAAGAGATCTGGAAAGACGATTCCAGAAGTGGATTGAGGCTGCTGGAGTTGGGTCTTACGCTGACCTGAAGCAACTGATGGTCATGGAGAAGTTCTTGGAGATGATGCATCCCGAAACAAAGTTCAAGATCCAAGAAGCAGGGATAAAGGAGGTGAAAGATGCCGCAGATAGGGCAGATATGATTACTGAAGCATACAAGAGCTTAAGGGAGAACAGAGTGAGAAGCGAGGCGAGACGCAGCAATGGCAGATCCAATGGAGTCTGGGGAGGAAGAAATTATGAGAGACCCAGAAGAGTCTGGGATGAGAAAAATTTTGATAAATGGGTAGATAAAAGTAAGTACCCTAAAACTCAGAAGAGTAGGTCGCGCACTTCATCTGAAAGTGAGGATGGAGGAGCAAAACGAGAAACTGATCGTTATCCAGGGAATCAAGAGTCCAGTAAAGCTCCACAGAGTACGAGTAGTACGTCTGGCCCGAGGAACTCCAATACGAGTGGGCAGAGTCAGAGCTACTCTGGTACATATAGAAGAGACTTTTCCCAGATGAGATGTTACAATTGTAACGGATTGGGTCACGTGATGCGAGATTGTCGGCAGGGCAAGAGAGTTGTGACCCTGGCCATGTGTGACCCCCGAGGCAAATATACTAATGTGTTCCAAGACAAACCACAGAGAGCGAACTTAGTGAACGAGAGGTATAGGCCGTTCATGAGCAAAGGTTGGATCAGTGTAGGAGGCCAACCTGAGGTAGAAGTTGGTATCTTAAGAGATACCGGAGCTAATCAGAGCTTGATTGCGAGAAGCCTGATTGGGAATGGTCGACGGTTAGCTGGCAGTGGGAAGATGAGAGTATATGGGTTATTGTCGGAGAGTGACATGCCCGTATGTACTGTCCAGCTAAGGTCGGAATATGTGTCGGCAGTGGTGATGTTGGGAGTATGCCCCGACATACCTGTTCCAGGAGTCCAAGTGATCCTGGGGAATGACTTGTGCGGGACAAAGGTGCTGCCAAGAGTCATAGCGGAGACTGTGCCAGAGGAGTGCCCAGAAGGCCACTGCACGGGTGGGACACCTGAGAGTGTGAACCTGACTGACATCCGAGGAGATGAGTCAGGAGACCGCCAAGCCATTGAAAACCCTGTCTCGGTAGTGATGAAGACAGAGGTGGCCGACAAGGAAGACGCTGGAGAAGATGATACAGTGTCGATTCAACCGGTGGAAGATATCGATGTAGATGTAGCATGGCTGTTTGATGAAGGTCCAGCCCAGAAAAATGAAGTCTCGGTGAGGTCAAAAGTGAAGATGGCCCAGCCGAAGAAGAATCAGGTGAAGAGAGCGGACCTGAGTAGAGCCCGGACTGCTGAAATTAAGAGTCGGAAGGCGAATGCAACTGTGCTGAGTGGGAATGAGGAAAGATGTGGACAGACTGAGGACGGAAGTAGAACGTCAAGTTGTCCACGAGCACAGAGGCATCTGGATAGTAGAGTTAAGTTGTTTGAGGTGTCAGGAGTTGACGTGTTTCACAGAAAACCTGAAGAAAAGATAGTGAAGAAGAGTGATAGCCGAGAAAATGAGAGGAGAAGAGACAGTATGTGTGGAGAGATGCTTGCGAGGACTTTGGGAGAGGCAAAGCGACATGTATGGTCGAGTGCTGTTGGATGTAATACAGTGCCCGAAGAAACTTTTAGGGAACGAAGAAGAGTTGAAGGAGAAGAAACGGAGTTGTATAGAGGTGAGAAGTGTGGAAAGAGGATGATGATGCAAGCATGGAGGAATAGAAGAAAGCCGAGGACTCGATGGAGGTCAAACAGGATGAGGTCTCGGATATATGAGGAGACGAAAGGGAGGAGCGTCGGTGAAGACGATGGAGTGAAGTATGATGACAGGAGACGAAAGTATAATGGCAGTAGATGGAAGAGTGAAGACGACAGAGGAGGTACAGACAGTAGATGTCTGACTCTGGACGTGAAGAGAAGACGAGGAAACGGAGGGTGGAGACAGTAAGTAGAGTGGGCCAATGGATTGCAGGCGTCCAAGGAGGACAGCCTAGCCAAGAGGTGCCAGAGAAGTCAAATCGTTTGTGAGAAGACCATGTTTCTGGAGAGTTGTGAGCCGGATGTTGCAAGGTGCAACGAATTATTTGTAGACTCCTAAGAGAGTATATGGGGTGAAGAACGAGACAGCGTGGTGGCGGATGTATTATCCCGAGCTTTGCCACTGGAATAACTCTCAAAAATAAGGGGAGGGGAGTGTTATGATCTCAGCCTGCAGGAGAAACGAGTCTCCCTTCTTGAGAGTTATTCAGCAAGCCTGACCTAACTAGAAGGTCTAGCAGATATTGAGGTGATAACCCATATGAAAAATGGCTGGTTGGATATGTATAACAGGTTGAGATTATGGGCAATGAAGGAGAAAACAGATAAATGACTGGCTAGGAGATGTGGACATTTTGCTGGAGGCGTGAGGCTCGCTTCTGGAGGACCTTGACCTCACTTGAGTGCCAGACATCGCAGGGGGAAGCCGCGCTCCGTTGAGCTCCCGTCAGAAGGGAACCCCTAGTGATATATCTCTGAGAGAAGAGAAGTGTGCAGACGTGCCAGCTGTGGAATCGAGCTGGGAACGTTGTGGTCTCAAGTCCTGGTCGAAGAAGAGAGTATCAAGCCGGCCAGAGACATTATTGTGGGCTGTGTGGAGCGCCCTGACCAGACGCCGTCAGAGGGAAAGCGCCCTCGATCAGTTAATCTGTGGTAAGCACAAAAATACGCCAGTTCATAGTGATTGCATTGTAGTTGGTCGTGTGCCCAGCGACAGTAGCGATGTTTATTTATAGGTTAGACATGTTTTAATAAGGCAGAAGGCCTGAAATAGGAGAGTGAAGAGGGAGGAGCACGGAGCGACGTCCATCCCCTCTGAGCTCTGACGGACGACTGAGGGAGCCTGGCTCCGGATGGAGGAAGACCCTCCCAGTGAGTGAGGGCCGCCACCAGGCGAGGTGGAGTATGGACCCGCCCAAAACGGGGGAGTCCACTCTCACTGTATGTAGAGAACAGATAGAGGTTTGAGGCAAGCATAGTGTGTGGTTATTTTTGTTTATGTGTTAAAGGGGAACATTTTATTGGAGTGTCGATGGGTTGCAGGTTTGTTCTTTGGGGAAGAAGTTGCTGAGAACTTCGAAGCCAGCAGATGAAGTAGCTGATGAGACTCCAAGGTAGTGGAGCAGAGGACCTCGAGCTGTGAGGAGAAGCAGCAGTGAAGAGGAGTGTCACGTGCTTCTGTAGAGGTGGTGTAGCAGCCAAGAGAGCTGTGGAAGAACCTAACAGAAGGGTGAAGCACCGTAGTTGCACAAGGAAACTTCATGATAGCAGCCTGGAGGAGCTGCAGAGGATCCTGGTAGTGAAGCCCGGAAGAACCTAAGGATATTAGGGTTGTGAACTTCCAGAGGTGGAAGGGGAAGTTCTGGTGGATTACTTATAGGGAGTTGATAGTGTTTGGTTGTCAGTAGCGTGCAAGACGCAGTGAGAGGAGTGACTGTTGGCATTCTTATGTCAAGGAGTTTTTATATTGAAGTATCAATGAACATTTATACTGGTATATGTTATTGCATTCAAATGCTGGTTTTCTATATATATATATGTTATCTTGCTGATGGTGCAACAGTGTGTAGGCTTGACCAACTTGAGGAGGTTAATAGTATCAGGTGGTGAACCCGGAGATAGGATACCACTTGATAAGCTGATAATAGAGTTCTGATGGTATTGGAGTGCAACCTGATTGTGATATTATAGAGTATAGGATTCATTATTATTATATGTGTGTATGTATCGTGTATGTGCTTTGTTCAGTAAATGTGTCACAATTTGCTGGTGTTTGCCCTTGTCCTAGTGAGGCTTCCCAGGAGGTAGTAAAGAAGGAGAGAGAGAGAAAGAACCATGAACCACTGCTGTGGACAGGGTAGAAGGTAATACTAGTAAGTCAAAGGGGGATCGAGGAGATCATATCACCTAAGGAGAGAGTGGGGAGTCACAGCGGCTCGAGTGGGTGTGTGCACGTGACAACGAGGCTAAGTGTTGGAGCCGCATCCCCTAAGCGTGTGACGTTGAGCCCCTCTCCAAGAGCCAGAAGCGCCAAGGGTGATCTCCTAGTATAAGCACTCTGCCGAGTTGTGGGTTGGGTTGTCCATAGAGAAGGATCGACGACGACAACACCAACCAACCCACAGTCTATAATAATATATATATATATATATATATATATATATATATATATATATATATATATATATATATATATATATATATATAGATGCCGCAACAGCTCAAGCCCAGAGAGAAACACCCACCCAGGGCTCCGCGTGAGGACGACATTGTACAAGTGGGGGCTACCGAAGCAGAACCTCTCTGGGTGGCTGAATCTGTGGTCCATAAAGCAGCCATGTCCTTCCCTACAGGATCAGCAGGTGGGGTCACAGGGCTAAAACCCAACCAACTCAAGCAAATGCTCAACCCTGCACTGGGTGACATTGCAAAGAACCTCTTGGTGGAACAAACCAGATTCACCAACACATGTCTAGCTGGCAACATACCAGCGACCATTAGACCTATCTTTTTTGGAGCATCTCTCTGTGCTCTAAAGAAAAAGGATGGAGGGATCAGGCCAATAGCTGTGGGCAATTCTCTCCGGCATCTCGTCGCAAAGACTGCTACAAGAACAGTTAGTGATGCAGCGGCCAACATGCTGAAGCCAAAACAGCTCGGGTTCGGCATTCCACAAGGGTGTGAGGCGGCAGCCCATGCAGCTCGAGCTTTCATCGCCAACATCACAGACGAAAAGGCCCTTATCAAACTAGATTTAAAAAATGCCTTCAATTTGGTGTGGAGGGATGCTATACTTCGTGCGGTTCATAGTCATTTCCCTTCCCTCTACCCTTTTGTACATTCATGCTACAGTATGGATCTAAAGCTACTTTTTGGCGATTATGAAATTGACTTGCGAGAAGGCGTCGAACAAGGTGACCCCCTTGCTCCTCTCCTTTTCTGCTTAGTCATCAGACAAGTCACAGAGGTCCTGTCCAGCGAGCTTAACATCTGGTTCTTGGATGATGGTACCCTAGCTTGTTCCCAAGACTGCCTCCTGGAGGACATCAAAAAAATCCAGGAGCAATGTGCAGTTTTAGGCCTCACCCTGAACCCTTCTAAATGTGAAATAATATATTCCAACCAGGGTATCGTAGAGAGAATAGAGGGTCTTCTGCCAAATATCCATAAAACTAAACCTGAAGACAGCACACTCCTTGGAGCTCTCCTGGGGTTGAAAGCCATCGATGAGGTCCTTGATAAGAAAATCGCCGACGTTAAGAGGATGGATGGGAGTATTGACGATATTGATGCTCATGATGCATTTTACCTCATCACCAGATGTCTGTCCCTCCCCAGGTTAACCTACTTTCTGAGGTGTTCACCATCTTACAGTAGCCAAAAACTAGCTGAGTATCACCGGTTACTGAAATCAATGCTAGAAAAAGCCCTTAACCTCTCTCTTGATGACCTACAGTGGAAACAAGCCTCTATTCCCGTAAGACTTGGGGGCCTCGGAGTTCGAACAGCAATGCAAATCGCTGTTCCAGCTTTCCTGTCCTCCTTATCGGCATCCGACGACCTTGTGAAGGAAATTCTACCTGCCAACTTACATCAGCTGGCAGGTGTACATGACCCCAATTTTACACGCTGTGCCACAGAGTGGGCCTCTCGTGCAGGCCTATCACCTCAACCACCATCCCCGAAAGCCCACAAGCAATCCATCTGGGATGGCCCCATTGTAGACCAAGTTGCTGCAGAGTGCCTGGGTGCTGCAACAACACAACACAACATTGCTCGCCTCACAGCAGTAGCAGCCCCACATGCAGGGGAATTCCTGTTAGCAACCCCAATGTCGGCAACTGGCACGCGTCTCACACCACACGCCCTCCGAATTGCTGTGGCCCTTTGCCTTGCTGCCCCAATCCACAGCAGATATAGGTGTATTTCGGGCGAGGTGGTGGCTGACAGGTACGGCCACCATGGCCTACTCTGCCAAAGCACAGGGGGATGGCACTCGAGACACAGTGAAGTTAACGACATCATCAAGAAGAGCCTCACCCCAGCTGGATGCCCAGCTGAAAGAGAGCCCCATTACCTAACGCCCCGTAACTCTGATGCTCTTATTGGTCGCCCGGATGGTATCACAGTGAACCCCTAGAAGAATGGCAAGCAGTTGGTATGGGATTACACGTGTGTATCAACCCTGGCTAACACCTACATTGTTCTCAGTGTTGCACAACCAGGTGGCGCTGCCACCTACAGGGAAGCAGCCAAATCCCGTAAGTATAGAGAACTGGATCACCACTACAATTTTGTCCCTGTTGCTTCTGAGACACTCGGTGCCTGGGGTAAAAGTGCTACATGTTTTTTGAAGGAACTGGGTTCTAGGCTCATTGAAACAACAAAGGACCCTAGAGCTGCCAGCTTTCTTTTCCAGCGCCTCAGCGTGGCGATACAGAGGGGAAATGCGCACTGCAGTCAGGGTTCCTGCCCGCCATCTGAGGAGCTGGAGGAACTCGACAACCTATGATAACCATCTTTGTATCCTATATGTAACTCCTTTTTTGTAACAAAGTTCAAATAAAACAAATATATATGTGTACATACAAAAGAATGGGGGTGGTAGGAGAAGATAATATTAGTATTCAGTGAGAAACCACAATGTCTCCTCTGAATACTTTTTATTTTCTTCTCCAAGGCTATGGGTCCCCACATTGGCACCAAAGGTGGTACCCTCACACTTTATATATATATATATATATATATATATATATATATATATATATATATATATATATATATATATATATATATATATATATATATATATATATATATATATATATATATATATATATGTCGTACCTAGTAGCCAGAATGCACTTCTCAGCCTACTATGCAAGGCTTGATTTGCCTATTAAGCCAAGTTTTCCTGAATTAATATATTTTCTCTACTTATTTTCTTATGACATGATAAAGCTACTCATTTCATACTGTATGAGGTCAATTTTTTTTTTATTGGAGTTAAAATTAACGTAGATATATGACCGAACCTAACCAACCCTACCAAACCTAACTTAACCTATCTTCATAGGTTAGGTTAGGTTAGGTAGCTGAAAAAGTTATGTTAGGTTAGGTTAGGTAGGTTAGGTAGTTGAAAAACAATTAATTCATAGAAACTTGCCTTATTAGGCAAATCGGGCCTTGCATAGTAGGCAAAGAAGTGCGTTCTGGCTACTAGGTACGACATATATATATATATATATATATATATATATATATATATATATATATATATATATATATATATATATATATATATATATATATATATATATATATATATATATATATATATATATATATATATATATATATATATATATATATATATATATATATATATATATATATATTATTAAATATGACCGAAAAAGTAAGATTAATAATTCTAACACGAATTTTCTCAATCTTTCGTACATTACGCTTCACTGTTGGAGGTAAATCAAAAATCACTTCTCCAAAATTCATTTTTATTTCTAGTCTGACGCGACACGGGCGCGTTTCGTAAAACTTATTACATTTTCAAAGACTTCACAAATACACAACTGATTAGAACTTACGTATCTCTGATTTTATATCTACATTTGAGTGAGGTGGGAGGGGTGATGTGGCATTAACACAAGACAGAACAAGAGGGGATATTAATAGGGTATTAACAGTATCAACACAAGACAGAACAGAAACAATGGGTATTGAATAGAAGTGTTTGTAGAAAGCCTATTGGTCCATATTTCTTGATGCTTCTATATTGGAGCGGAGTCTTGAGGTGGGTAGAATATAGTTGTGCAATAATTGGCTGTTGATTGCTGGTGTTGACTTCTTGATGTGTAGTGCCTCGCAAACGTCAAGCCGCCTGCTATCGCTGTATCTATCGATGATTTCTGTGTTGTTTACTAGGATTTCTCTGGCGATGGTTTGGTTATGGGAAGAGATTATATGTTCCTTAATGGAGCCCTGTTGCTTATGCATCGTTAAACGCCTAGAAAGAGATGTTGTTGTCTTGCCTATATACTGGGTTTTTTGGAGCTTACAGTCCCCAAGTGGGCATTTGAAGGCATAGACGACGTTAGTCTCTTTTAAAGCGTTCTGTTTTGTGTCTGGAGAGTTTCTCATGAGTAGGCTGGCCGTTTTTCTGGTTTTATAGTAAATCGTCAGTTGTATCCTCTGATTTTTGTCTGTAGGGATAACGTTTCTATTAACAATATCTTTCAGGACCCTTTCCTCCGTTTTATGAGCTGTGGAAAAGAAGTTCCTGTAAAATAGTCTAATAGGGGGTATAGGTGTTGTGTTAGTTGTCTCTTCAGAGGTTGCATGGCTTTTCACTTTCCTTCTTATGATGTCTTCGATGAAACCATTGGAGAAGCCGTTATTGACTAGGACCTGCCTTACCCTACAGAGTTCTTCGTCGACTTGCTTCCATTCTGAGCTGTGGCTGAGAGCACGGTCGACGTATGCGTTAACAACACTCCTCTTGTACCTGTCAGGGCAGTCGCTGTTGGCATTTAGGCACATTCCTATGTTTGTTTCCTTAGTGTAGACTGCAGTGTGGAAACCTCCGCCCTTTTCCATGACTGTTACATCTAGAAAAGGCAGCTTCCCATCCTTTTCCGTCTCGTAAGTGAAACGCAGCACGGAACTCTGCTCAAATGCCTCCTTCAGCTCCTGCAGATGTCTGACATCAGGTACCTGTGTAAAAATGTCGTCGACATACCTGCAGTATATGGCCGGTTTCAAGTTCATGTCGACTAAGACTTTTTGCTCGATGGTACCCATGTAGAAGTTTGCAAACAGGACACCTAGGGGAGAACCCATCGCGACCCCATCTACTTGCTTATACATGTGCCCATCCGGGCTCAAGAAGGGTGCCTCTTTAGTACAAGGTTGGAGTAGTTTCCTCAGAATACTTTCTGGCATGTCAAGAGGAGTACAGGCTGGATCACGATACACTCTGTCGGCTATCATTCCGATTGTCTCGTCCACAGGTACGTTGGTAAACAGCGATTCTACGTCCAACGAGGCTCTTATCCCTGTGGCCCGTGTGCCCCGCAGTAAGTCCACAAATTCCTTTGGAGACTTCAGGCTGAAGGCGCAAGGAACATAAGGAGTCAGCAGGCCGTTGAGTCGCTTCGCCAGTCTGTACGTGGGTGTGGGTATCTGGCTAATGATTGGCCGAAGTGGGTTTCCAGGCTTGTGCGTCTTGACATTTCCATACGCATATCCAGGTTTATATTCCCCAATGATCTTTGGCAGGTGGAGTCCGGATTTCTTGGCGTTCACAGTTTCGATCAGTTTGTTGACCTTTGCTTTTAATTCGGCTGTAGTGTCCTTCGTTACCCTTTGGAACTTAGTTTGGTCAGAGAGTATGATGTTCATTTTCGCCAGATATTCATCTTTTTTAAGAATGATTAAAAAAGACGAATATCTGGCGAAAATGAACATCATACTCTCTGACCAAACTAAGTTCCAAAGGGTAACGAAGGACACTACAGCCGAATTAAAAGCAAAGGTCAACAAACTGATCGAAACTGTGAACGCCAAGAAATTCGGACTCCACCTGCCAAAGATCATTGGGGAATATAAACCTGGATATGCGTATGGAAATGTCAAGACGCACAAGCCTGGAAACCCACTTCGGCCAATCATTAGCCAGATACCCACACCCATGTACAGACTGGCGAAGCGACTCAACGGCCTGCTGACTCCTTATGTTCCTTGCGCCTTCAGCCTGAAGTCTCCAAAGGAATTTGTGGACTTACTGCGGGGCACACGGGCCACAGGCATAAGAGCCTCGTTGGACGTAGAATCGCTGTTTACCAACGTACCTGTGGACGAGACAATCGGAATGATAGCCGACAGAGTGTATCGTGATCCAGCCAGTACTCCTCTTGACATGCCAGAAAGTATTCTGAGGAAACTACTCCAAGCTTGTACTAAAGAGGCACCCTTCTTGAGCCCGGATGGGCACATGTATAAGCAAGTAGATGCGGTCGCCATGGGTTCTCCCCTAGGTGTCCTGTTTGCAAACTTCTACATGGGTACCATCGAGCAAAAAGTCTTAGTCGACATGAACTTGAAACCGGCCATATACTGCAGGTATGTTGACGACATTTTTACACAGGTACCTGATGTCAGACATCTGCAGGAGCTGAAGTCGGCATTTGAGCAGAGTTCCGTGCTGCGTTTCACTTACGAGACGGAAAAGGATGGGAAGCTGCCTTTTCTAGATGTAACAGTCATGGAAAAGGGCGGAGGTTTCCACACTGCAGTCTACACTAAGGAAACAAACATAGGAATGTGCCTAAATGCCAACAGCGACTGCCCTGACAGGTACAAGAGGAGTGTTGTTAACGCATACGTCGACCGTGCTCTCAGCCACAGCTCAGAATGGAAGCAAGTCGACGAAGAACTCTGTAGGGTAAGGCAGGTCCTAGTCAATAACGGCTTCTCCAATGGTTTCATCGAAGACATCATAAGAAGGAAAGTGAAAAGCCATGCAACCTCTGAAGAGACAACTAACACAACACCTATACCCCCTATTAGACTATTTTACAGGAACTTCTTTTCCACAGCTCATAAAACGGAGGAAAGGGTCCTGAAAGATATTGTTAATAGAAACGTTATCCCTCCAGACAAAAATCAGAGGATAAAACTGACGATTTACTATAAAACCAGAAAAACGGCCAGCCTACTCATGAGAAACTCTCCAGACACAAAACAGAACGCTTTAAAAGAGACTAACGTCGTCTATGCCTTCAAATGCCCACTTGGGGACTGTAAGCTCCAAAAAACCCAGTATATAGGCAAGACAACAACATCTCTTTCTAGGCGTTTAACGATGCATAAGCAACAGGGCTCCATTAAGGAACATATAATCTCTTCCCATAACCAAACCATCGCCAGAGAAATCCTAGTAAACAACACAGAAATCATCGATAGATACAGCGATAGCAGGCGGCTTGACGTTTGCGAGGCACTACACATCAAGAAGTCAACACCAGCAATCAACAGCCAATTATTGCACAACTATATTCTACCCACCTCAAGACTCCGCTCCAATATAGAAGCATCAAGAAATATGGACCAATAGGCTTTCTACAAACACTTCTATTCAATACCCATTGTTTGTGTACTGTCTTGTGTTGATACTTTTAATACCCTATTAATATCCCCTCTTGTTCTGTCTTGTGTTAATGCCACATCACCCCTCCCACCTCACTCAAATGTAGATATAAAATCAGAGATACGTAAGTTCTAATCAGTTGTGTATTTGTGAAGTCTTTGAAAATGTAATAAGTTTTATGAAACGCGCCCGTGTCGCGTCAGACTAGAAATAAAAATGAATTTTGGAGAAGTGATTTTTGATTTACCTCCAACAGTGAAGCGTAATGTACGAAAGATTGAGAAAATTCGTGTTAGAATTATTAATCTTACTTTTTCGGTCATATTTAATAATATATGTCTACAGGAAAGACTGCTACCAAAATATACTAATATATATATATTATATACTAATATATATACTAATATATATATATTATATATATATATATATATATATATATATATACAAAGTTGTGAACAAAGGCTCAAAGGCTTTGTGTTGACAAAGGCTTTAACAAAGCCGAAACGTTCACTTCATTTCATATTTCTCTGTGGATTTTCCGCATATATATATATATATATATATATATATATATATATATATATATATATATATATATATATATATATATATATATATATATATATATATATATATATATATATATATATATATATATATATATATATATATATATATATATATATATATATACATATATATAACTGAAAACTCACACCCCAGAAGTGACTCAAAACCGTACTGCCAGGAGCAACGCAACTGGTATGTACAGGGACGCCTTAATCCGCTTGACCATCACGACCGGACATAAGGAAGTGATAGCCGAAGCTATTTGAACCACTTCCCCGCAGGCACTCGGATGGTAATCTTGAGCATAGCATTTTATCAAATCACCTCATTCTTTGGGGCACACGTAAGGAACACAAATGCAAACAAGCCTGAATGGTCCCCAGGACTATATACATGTGAAAACTCACACCCCAGACATGACTCGAACCCATACTGCCAGGAGCAACGCAACTGGTATGTACAGGGACGCCTTAATCCGCTTGACCATCACGACCGGACATAAGGAAGTGATAGCCGATGCTATTTGAACCACTTCCCCGCAGGCACTCGGATGGTAATCTTGGGCATAGCATTTTATCAAATCACCTCATTCTTTGGGGCACACGTGAGGAACACAAATGCAAACAAGCCTGAATGGTCCCCAGGACTATATACAACTGAAAACTCACACCCCAGAAGTGACTCGAACCCATACTCCCAGAAGCAACGCAACTGGTATGTACAAGACGCCTTAATCCACTTGACCATCACGACCGGACAAAATGAGGTGATAGCCTAAGCTATTTGAACCACCCCACCGCCGGCACTCGGATAGTAATCTTGGGCATAGCATTTTACCAAATCACCTCATTCTTTGGGGCACACGTGAGGAACACAAATGCGAACAAGCCTGAATGGTCCCCAGGACAATATGCAACTGAAAACTCACACCCCAGAAGTGACTCGAACCCATACTCCCAGAAGCAACGCAACTGGTATGTACAAGATGCCTTAATCCACTTGACCATCACGACCGGACAAAATGAGGTGATAGCCTAAGCTATTTGAACCACCCCACCGCCGGCACTCGGATAGTAATCTTGGGCATAGCATTTTACCAAATCACCTCATTCTTTGGGGCACACGTGAGGAACACAAATGCGAACAAGCCTGAATGGTCCCCAGGACAATATGCAACTGAAAACTCACACCCCAGAAGTGACTCGAACCCATACTCCCAGAAGCAACGCAACTGGTATGTACAAGACGCCTTAATCCACTTGACCATCACGACCGGACATAATGAGGTGATAGCCGAGGCTATTTGAACCACCCCACCGCCGGCACTCGGATAGTAATCTTGGGCATAGCATTTTACCAAATCACCTCATTCTTTGGGGCACACGTGAGGAACACAAATGCGAACAAGCCTGTTCCTCACGTGTGCCCCAAAGAATGAGGTGATTTGGTAAAATGCTATGCCCAAGATTACTATCCGAGTGCCGGCGGTGGGGTGGTTCAAATAGCTTAGGCTATCACCTCATTTTGTCCGGTCGTGATGGTCAAGTGGATTAAGGCGTCTTGTACATACCAGTTGCGTTGCTTCTGGGAGTATGGGTTCGAGTCACTTCTGGGGTGTGAGTTTTCAGTTGCATATTGTCCTGGGGACCATTCAGGCTTGTTCGCATTTGTGTTCCTCACGTGTGCCCCAAAGAATGAGGTGATTTGGTAAAATGCTATGCCCAAGATTACTATCCGAGTGCCGGCGGTGGGGTGGTTCAAATAGCTTAGGCTATCACCTCATTTTGTCCGGTCGTGATGGTCAAGTGGATTAAGGCGTCTTGTACATACCAGTTGCGTTGCTTCTGGGAGTATGGGTTCGAGTCACTTCTGGGGTGTGAGTTTTCAGGTGCATATTGTCCTGGGGACCATTCAGGCTTGTTCGCATTTGTGTTCCTCACGTGTGCCCCAAAGAATGAGGTGATTTGGTAAAATGCTATGCCCAAGATTACTATCCGAGTGCCGGCGGTGGGGTGGTTCAAATAGCTTAGGCTATCACCTCATTTTGTCCGGTCGTGATGGTCAAGTGGATTAAGGCGTCTTGTACATACCAGTTGCGTTGCTTCTGGGAGTATGGGTTCGAGTCACTTCTGGGGTGTGAGTTTTCAGTTGCATATTGTCCTGGGGACCATTCAGGCTTGTTCGCATTTGTGTTCCTCACGTGTGCCCCAAAGAATGAGGTGATTTGGTAAAATGCTATGCCCAAGATTACTATCCGAGTGCCGGCGGTGGGGTGGTTCAAATAGCTTAGGCTATCACCTCATTTTGTCCGGTCGTGATGGTCAAGTGGATTAAGGCGTCTTGTACATACCAGTTGCGTTGCTTCTGGGAGTATGGGTTCGAGTCACTTCTGGGGTGTGAGTTTTCAGTTGCATATTGTCCTGGGGACCATTCAGGCTTGTTCGCATTTGTGTTCCTCACGTGTGCCCCAAAGAATGAGGTGATTTGGTAAAATGCTATGCCCAAGATTACTATCCGAGTGCCGGCGGTGGGGTGGTTCAAATAGCTTAGGCTATCACCTCATTTTGTCCGGTCGTGATGGTCAAGTGGATTAAGGCGTCTTGTACATACCAGTTGCGTTGCTTCTGGGAGTATGGGTTCGAGTCACTTCTGGGGTGTGAGTTTTCAGTTGCATATTGTCCTGGGGACCATTCAGGCTTGTTCGCATTTGTGTTCCTCACGTGTGCCCCAAAGAATGAGGTGATTTGGTAAAATGCTATGCCCAAGATTACTATCCGAGTGCCGGCGGTGGGGTGGTTCAAATAGCTTAGGCTATCACCTCATTTTGTCCGGTCGTGATGGTCAAGTGGATTAAGGCGTCTTGTACATACCAGTTGCGTTGCTTCTGGGAGTATGGGTTCGAGTCACTTCTGGGGTGTGAGTTTTCAGTTATATATATATATATATATATATATATATATATATATATATATATATATATATATATATATATATATATATATATATATGTACACTATCGTGATGTACCAATGAGAAACTCCGTAGCAGTAATGACGAGAGTTTGAACCAATGTGCTGGGTGTTCAAAGACACACACTGTAGACGACTAGGCAACGACATGGTAAAAAAGATTGCAACCTGGAGTACAACCTTCCACTGAAGCCGAACCAGGGTTTAACACAATCCCCCCAACACCCCCCCAACCCATGCTCTCTGGCTCTGTCATCTAGGTAAGTTCTACCTCTGACGCCCCTCTTTCAATGTCTCTTTTTTTTCTCATGCTAATATGGGCAAATTATTCACAGCTGGAATTTTCTGTTAGTTTTCCCAAAATCAGTGAATAATGGTGCAGATTACTATGAGACATTTTTTTATATGAAAAGTTTGGCCTCCAACTTTTAACAGACAGACAAACAGACATTATCTCCTATGGTATAATTATAAAATATATATATTCCATTTTGACACATGATAAGTGTGGTGTGTTGTGTGACATGAGTGTTGTATAATGTTGGGATGAATAAGTGTGACTCTTACCGTTATTTTCTGTAGCGTTGATGTTTGCTCCAGCGTCGAGGAGGACCAGAAAGCAATTCAGGAAATAAATAAAAATAAAAAAATACTTCTTCACATATGCGAAATCAAAAGCAAAAACCACTGCCAGTGTTGGACTTATTCGTACAAATGAAGGTTCATACACGGAGGATGACAAAGAAATTAGTGAAATCCTTAAAAAGCAGTATGAGGACATGTTTAGCACTCCAATAAACAACATGACTGTGGAAGATCCAGACAATTTTTTTATGCGGGATATCTAAACCCCTGTAAATATAACTGATATCAATACGAGCGTACTAGACTTTGAAGGAGAAATTGAAAACAAGCCCATGCACTCGGCCCCGGGTCCAAATTCATGGAATTCAATATTTATAAAGAAATGCAAAGTGCCGGTAGCACAGGTACTCAGTATAGTGTGGAGGAAGAGCTTGGACACGGGGGGGGGGGGAGATACCAGATACACTTAAAGTAGCAGACATAGCCCCTCTACACAAGGAAGGGAGCAAAGCATTGGCAAAAAATTATAGCCAGTTGCACTAACGTCACACATAATAAAAGTATTTGAGAGAGTGATTAGGAGTCTGGTCACCAATTTCATGGAGACCAATGACCTTCATAACCCAGGCGAACATGGATTTCGAGCGGGAATATCGTGCCTCTCACAGCTACTTGATCACTACGACAAAGTCACTGAGGCATTAGAAGAAAAACAGAAAGCTGATGTGATATACACGGATTTCGCAAATGCTTTCGATAAATATGACCATGGCATGAGAGCACACAGAAAGAAGTCAATGGGAATAACCGATAAAGTAGGACGCTGGATACTCAGTTTTTGTGTCAAACAGGACTCAGTGAGTAACAGTCAACCATATAAAATCGAGTCCAATCGCAGTTAAAAGCTCTGTACCTCAGGGTACAGTCCTTGCACCGCTGCTTTTCCTTATTCTCATATCAGATATAGACAAAAATACAAGTCACAGCTTCGTATCATCCTTTGCAGATGACACAAAAATCAGTATGAAAATTACCTCGGCTGAAGACATTGAAAAACTTCAAGCTGATATAAATAAAGTTTTCGACTGGGCATCAGAAAATAACATGATGTTTAACAGTGATAAATTCCAGGTACTCAGGTACGGTAAAAATGAGGAGCTTAAACATAATACAGGGTACAAAACACAATCAAATGTGCCCATTCTACATTTATTTTTTCACCTCGAACAAAAATAACTTTTGGAGAACTCCTCTTCCAATGAAACCAAGATGCAAGAGCACTAGTCAGAGGGATAGAAGCCCTAAACAATAAAATAATGAATACAGAATATGCAGTCATATACAATGAAACATGTATAAATGAAAACCTGCTGCCAGTATACACCAATATAAATCCACATGACCACAGCATTCCGCAACGTAGAGTTTACCTATTGGTATGGGCAAGATCTCATACGGCATCAACTTAATACAAAGAAGGAAGCCCTCCAAACCCTTACAGAGCAGTCTGAACAGCAGTTAAATAAATGGATCCAGTATGACATCCCCAACCAACTCAAGCAAACCATCAACAGTGAACTACTCAACCTAAAACAACAACACAAAACTCCTTTAGAAACTTAGACCCTCCGAAAGTTGACAGCGCTAAATGGTGGACAGTTAAAGATCCCTCGTCCAAAAGATGGCTACATAAACCTCAAAACTTACGATCTTACTCAGGACCAACAAGGCCTCTTGAATCTTGGTATAAACTATCAATTCTTTTCAAAACCAAAAAAAAAACATAACAAACGCCTTGAAATCGGAATGCTTTTTGACGACATCCGCATGTTAAAAGACAACAAAAAAGTCATTACCACCGACACTCTTCAGGCTGAACTACTAACAGAGGCGGGGAAAAAACACGGAATATACTCATCAACAATATTTACCCCAAGACTCAAAGAAGTAGCAAAAGAACTAAAAAATCTGGAAGGTGTAACAATAAGAAAAGCTAACAAAACAATAACATGCATGTTTAGGCCTACTCAAAAATTCATGAATAAAATTAGCGACATCTTCAGTGATGACACTAAATTTCAACGACTCACGAGGAACACTGAGGAAGACCTTACGCCCAAAGAGAACAAAACTATTACTGCAATCAATGCAAGGAGAGTTAGTGTTCATTTTGCAAAACTCCAAGTGACTTTTTATGGCTTAGGATATGACTATGGTAATGTAAAGGCACATAAACTAGGTAACCCACTACGCCCAGTAATCAGCCAAATACCAACTCCAACCTACCACCTGGCCAAAAGACTTAACGAACTCCTAACTCAATACACTCCAAGCAACTATAGTCTACAATCATCAGCAGATTTCCTAGAAATAATCAAAACTACTCAGCCCGATGGAATTATTGCTTCACTGGACGTCGAATCCCTATTTACTAGCGTCCCGGTCGACAATACCATAGAAATGAAACTGGACAGAGTACATAAGAACATAAGAACAAGGTAACTGCAGAAGGCCTATTGGCCCATAAAAGGCAGCTCCTATCTATAACCACCCAATCCCACTCATAAACATATCTAACCCACGTTTGAAACAATCGAGGGACCCCACCTCTACCACGTTACGTGGTAAATGGTTCCACAAATCAACAACCCTGTTACCGAACCAGTATTTACCCAAGTCTTTCCTAAATCTAAACTTATAAAATTTATACCCATTGTTTCGTGTTCTGTCTTGTGTTGATACTTTTAATACCCTAATAATATCCCCTTTGTTATGTCCATTCATCCACTTGTAAACCTCTATCATGTCCCCCCTAACTCTTCGCCTTTCCAGTGAATGCAAGTTAAGCTTTGTTAATCTTTCTTCATATGAAAAATTTCTAATTTGGGGAATTAACTTAGTCATCCTATGCTGGACACGTTCAAGTGAATTTATATCCATTCTATAATACGGCGACCAAAACTGAACTGCATAATCTAAATGGGGCCTAACTAGAGCAAGATATAGCTGAAGAACAACAGCAGGTGTCTTGCTACTAACACTTCGATTAATAAATCCCAGTGTCCTATTTGCCTTATTACGAACATTCAGGCATTTATCCTTTTGTTTTAAATTCTTACTAATCATAAATTTACCATTATTTGCATTAGCGTGGGAGGAAATGATGTTGGTCGAGTTAGGAGTGAGGAACTGATTCAGAGGTATAAAACAGCCATAGAATTAGTTAGGAGCAAGGGAGGAATCCCGATCATATGTGGCATTCTTCCAAGAAAGGGAGTTGGAAATGAATGGATGTCGAGGGCACCTGGTGTCAATTGCCGGCTGGTAAGATATTGCAAATCAAATGCAATATCTTTCATAGACAACTGGGAACACTTCTATGGAAGAAATGAAATGTATGCTCGTGGTGGGGTGCATCTATCGAGGGCTGGGGTGGATGCTGTTGCGAACTCGTTGGAAGAAGTGGTTAGAGGTGTTTGTTTGGGTTTAAACTGTTAGTAGATAGAGCTATGGGAATTGATTTGGAGGAAGGAGGTAATAAAAGTATGTGTTTGTGGGAGAAAGGAATTGGCAAAATTATCAGGGAAAGAGAAGGGCCTCAAAATAACATTTCACTTAGGGTATATTATACTAACAGTAGAAGTCTAAGAAATAAAATTAACGAATTAAATGCTCTTGTCTGCACAGAAAAAAATAGATATTATTGCACTTACCGAAACGTGGATGAATGTAGAAAATAGAGAACTATTAGCTGAATATCAAATAAGAACATAAGAACATAAGAACAAAGGTAACTGCAGAAGGCCTATTGGCCCATTCGAGGCAGCTCCTATTCTATAACCACCCAATCCCACTCATATACTTGTCCAACCCGCGCTTGAAACAATCGAGGGACCCCACCTCCACCACGTTACGCGGCAATTACTTCCACAAATCAACAACCCTGTTACTGAACCAGTATTTACCCAAGTCTTTCCTAAATCTAAACTTATCCAATTTATACCTATTATTTCGTGTTCTGTCCTGTGTTGATACTTTTAATACCCTATTAATATCCCCCTTGTTATGTCCATTCACCCACTTGTAAACCTCTATCATGTCGCCCCTAACTCTTCGCCTTTCCAGTGAATGCAACTTAAGCTTTGTTAATCTTTCTTCATATGAAAGATTTCTAATTTGGGGAATTAACTTAGTCATCCTACGCTGGACACGTTCAAGTGAATTTATATCCATTCTATAATATGGCGACCAAAACTGAACTGCATAATCTAAATGGGGCCTAACTAGAGCAAGATATAGCTTGAGAACCACACCAGGTGTCTTGTTACTAACGCTGCGATTAATAAATCCAAGTGTCCGATTTGCCTTATTACGAACATTTATGCATTGATCCTTTTGTTTTAAATTCTTACTAATCATAACTCCCAGATCCCTTTCGCAATCCGACTTCGCAATCACAACACCATCTAGCTCGTATCTTGTAACTCTATCATCATTACCTAACCTCAGAACTTTACATTTATCAGCATTAAACTGCATCTGCCAATCCTTTGACCATTTCAAAACCCTATCTAGATCAACTTGAAGTGATAGTGAGTCCTCCTCCGAATTAATTTCCCTACCGATTTTCGTATCATCGGCAAATTTGCAAATGTTGCTACTCAAACCTGAATCTAAATCATTTATATATATTATAAACAACAGAGGTCCCAGGACAGAGCCTTGAGGCACTCCGCTTACAACATTTTCCCACTCTGACTTGATTCCATTTATACTAACTCTCTGTTTCCTTTGGTATAGCCATGCCCTAATCCAGCTTAATATAGCACCCCCAATACCATGAGACTCTATCTTTTTAATCAGTCTTTCATGTGGCACTGTATCAAAAGCTTTGCTAAAGTCAAGGTATACAACATCGCAATCCTTACCACTATCAACTGCCTCAACAATGCTAGAATAAAAAGATAACAAATTTGTTAAACATGAACGGCCATTTATAAAACCATGTTGAGGCTCAATTATTAATTTATGTTTTTCAAGATGAAGACGAATTTTATTTGCTATTATAGATTCGAGTAACTTTCCCACAATAGACGTTAGGCTAATTGGTCGATAGTTAGACGCAAGTGATCTATCTCCTTTCTTAAAAACTGGTATCACATTAGCAACTTTCCAAAACTCTGGCACTCTGCCTGACTCTATTGATTTATTAAATATGGTTGACAGTGGGTCACAAAGCTCCTCTTTGCATTCTTTAAGCACCCTGGCAAACACTTCATCCGGCCCTGGGGATTTGTTTGGTTTGAGTTTTACTATTTGTTTAAGAACATCCTCCCTGGTAACTGCTAAACTCGTCAACCTGTCCCCGTCCCCACCCACACAGACTTGTTCAGCTGAAGGCATATTGTTAAGTTCCTCTTTAGTAAATACAGATACAAAATATTTATTAAAAATACTACTCATCTCTTCATCACTATCTGTTATTTGACCTGTATCAGTTTTTAATGGACCTATCCTTTCCCTAGTCTTAGTACGATATAACTGAAAAAACCCTTTAGGATTTGTCTTTGCTTGCCCTGCTATGCGAACTTCATAGTTTCTTTTTGCTTTCCTTATCTCTTTTTTAACATTTCTAACCAGTTGTACGAATTCCTGTTCTAAAGTGACCTCCCCATTTTTAATCCTTTTGTACCAAGCTCTCTTTTTACCTATAAGGTTCTTCAAATTCTTTGTTATCCACTTTGGGTCATTAGTATTCGATCTATTCAATTTGTACTACGTTCCTGTGCTTTGTTTAGAATATTCTTAAATAAGTTATATATTGAATCCACATCGAAATCCCCATTTAAGTCACCTATCGCTGGGTTCATGTCTCGCTCCAAGACCGGCCCACACCCCATACCCAAGACTTTCCAATCAATTTGACCCAAAAAATTTCTTAGGCTATTAAAATCAGCTTTTCGAAAATCTGGCACTTTAACAGAATTTTCTCCTACAGGTCTATTCCATTCTATGCTAAATCTGATTTATTGTGATCACTGTTCCCTAGCTCACTCCCTATTTCGATGTCATTAATTTGCGTTTCCCTGTTAGTTAACACTAAATCTAAAATATTATTTTCCCGTGTTGGTTCCTTAATGTGTTGCGTAAGAAAGCAATCGTCAATTAATTCTAGAAAATCTTCTGCTTCACTATTCCCTGTTTTGTTCAACCAGTTTATTCCGCTAAAATTAAAGTCACCCATGACATAAATACTGTAAGATCTAGATGCTCTAGATATTTCATCCCATAGGTGCTTTGCTTCCATTCTGTCTAAATTTGGTGGCCTATATATTACTCCTATTATAATATTATTAGCTTTTTCGTTTAATTCTATCCAAATAGTTTCTGTGTGTGGCTCTGTTTTGATTCCCTCTTTGAGACTACATTTCAAATTGTCCCTAACATATATGGCTACTCCACCTCCTCGTCTAATATATCTATCTGTGTGAAATAGTTTAAATCCGTATATTTGATATTCAGCTAATAGAATAAATAAATGGATTTAAACTATTTCACACAGATAGATATATTAGACGAGGAGGTGGAGTAGCCATATATGTTAGGGACAATTTGAAATGTATTCTCAGAGGGAATCAAAACTGAGCCACACATAGAAACTATTTGGATAGAATTAAACGAAAAAGCTAATAATATTATAATAGGAGTTATATATAGGCCACCAAATTTAGACAGATTGGAAGCAAAGCACCTATGGGATGAAATATCTAGATCATCTAGATCTAACAGTATTTATGTCATGGGTGACTTTAATTTTAGCAGAATAAACTGGTTGAACAAAACAGGGAATAGTGAAGCAGAAGATTTTCTAGAATTAATTGACGAATGCTTTCTTACGCAACACTTTAAGGAACCAACACGGGAAATTAATATTTCAGATTTAGTGTTAACTAACAGGGAAACACAAATTAATGACATCGAAATAGGGAGTGAGCTAGGGAACAGTGATCACAAAGAAATCAGATTTAGCATAGAATGGAATAGACCTGTAGGAGAAAATTCTGTTAAAGTGCCAGATTTTCGAAAAGCTGATTTTAATAGCCTAAGAATTTTTTTGGGTCGGGTTGATTGGAGGGTCTTGGGTGTGGGGTGTGGGCCGGTCTTGGAGCGAGACATGAACTCAGCAATAGGTGACTTAAATGGAGATTTCGATGTGGATTCAATATATAACTTATTTAAGAATATTCTAAACAAAGCACAGGAACGTAGTATACCATACAAATTGAATAGATCGAATACTAATGACCCAAAGTGGATAACAAAGAATTTGAAGAACCTTATAGGTAAAAAGAGAGCTTGGTACAAAAGGATTAAAAATGGGGAGGTAACTTTAGAACAGGAATTCGTACAACTGGTTAGAAATGTTAAAAAAGATATAAGGAAAGCAAAAAGAAACTATGAAGTTCGCATAGCAGGGCAAGCAAAGACAAATCCTAAAGGGTTTTTTCAGTTATATCCCTGGAAACACAAACCGAAACTGTCTCTATTTTCCGCTTGTTACAACTTGTAATAAAGTTGTTACATCTTGGCTTAACGTGTTTATGACGTATTAGAACGTTGTTACAACTTGCTATATTGGTTGTATATAACTGGTTAGGAGGGGTTAAAACTTGTTCGAACGTTGTACCAACGTCGTAGCTTCGGTGTGTGTTTGGCGGGATCGTACTAAGACTAGGGAAAGGATAGGTCCATTAAAAACTGAGACAGGTCAAATAACAGATAGTGATGAAGAGATGAGTAGTATTTTTAATAAATATTATGTATCTGTATTTACTAAAGAGGAACTTAACAATATGCCTTCAGCCGAACAAGTCTATGTGGGTGGGGACGAGGACAGGTTGACGAGTTTAGCAGTTACCAGGGAGGATGTTCTTAAACAAATAGTAAAACTAAAACCAAACAAATCCCCAGGGCCGGATGAAGTGTTTGACAGGGTGCTTAAAGAATGCAAAGAGGAGCTTTGTGACCCACTGTGAACTATATTTATTAAATCAATAGAGTCAGGCAGAGTGCCAGAGTTTTGGAAAGTTGCTAATGTGATACCAATTTTTAAGAAAGGAGATAGATCACTTGCGTCTAACTATCGACCAATTAGCCTAACGTCTATTAACATAAGAACATAAGAATGAAGGTAACTGCAGAAGGCCTATTGGCCCATACGAGGCCGCTCCTATTTATATCCATCCAATCTCAATCATATGTATGTCTAACCTATCCTTGAAAGAATCAAGGGATCCTACTTCTATTATGTTACAAAAGAACATAAGAATAAAGGAAAGTACAGAAAGCCTATTGGCCCAAATAAGAAGAACATAAGAACAAAGGCAACTGCAGAAGGCCTATTGGCCCATACGAGGCAGCTCCTATTTATAACCACCCAATCCCACTCATAAGAACATAAGAACAAAGGTAACTGCAGAAGGCCTATTGGCCCATACGAGGCAGCTCCTATTCTATAACCACCCAATCCCACTCATATACTTGTCCAACCCGTGCTTGAAACAATCGAGGGACCCCACCTCCACAATGTTACGCGGCAATTGGTTCCACAAATCAACAACCCTGTTACTGAACCAGTATTTACCCAAGTCTTTCCTAAATCTAAACTTATCCAATTTATACCCATTGTTTCGTGTTCTGTCCTGTGTTGATACTTTTAATACCCTATTAATATCCCCCCGGTTATGTCCATTCATCCACTTGTAAACCTCTATCATGTCACCCCTAACTCTTCGCCTTTCCAGTGAATGCAACTTAAGCTTTGTTAATCTTTCTTCATATAAGAAAGGCAAAGTTCATATAAGAACATAAGAACATAAGAACAAAGGTAACTGCAGAAGGCCTATTGGCCCATACGAGGCAGCTCCTATTCTATAACCACCCAATCCCACTCATATACTTGTCCAACCCGTGCTTGAAACAATCGAGGGACCCCACCTCCACAATGTAACGCGGCAATTGGTTCCACAAATCAACAACCCTGTTACTGAACCAGTATTTACCCAAGTCTTTCCTAAATCTAAACTTATCCAATTTATATCCATTGTTTCGTGTTCTGTCCTGTGTTGATACTTTTAATACCCTATTAATATCCCCCCGGTTATGTCCATTCATCCACTTGTAAACCTCTATCATGTCACCCCTAACTCTTCGCCTTTCCAGTGAATGCAACTTAAGCTTTGTTAATCTTTCTTCATATGAAAGATTTCTAATTTGGGGAATTAACTTAGTCATCCTACGCTGGACACGTTCAAGTGAATTTATATCCATTCTATAATATGGCGACCAAAACTGAACTGCATAATCTAAATGGGGCCTAACTAGAGCAAGATATAACTTGAGAACCACACCAGGTGTCTTGTTACTAACGCTGCGATTAATAAATCCAAGTGTCCGATTTGCCTTATTACGAACATTTATGCATTGATCCTTTTGTTTTAAATTCTTACTAATCATAACTCCCAGATCCCTTTCGCAATCCGACTTCGCAATCACAACACCATCTAGCTCGTATCTTGTAACTCTATCATCATTACCTAACCTCAGAACTTTACATTTATCAGCATTAAACTGCATCTGCCAATCCTTTGACCATTTCAAAACCCTATCTAGATCAACTTGAACATAAGAACATAAGAACAAAGGTAACTGCAGAAGGCCTATTGGCCCATACGAGGCAGCTCCTATTCTATAACCACCCAATCCCACTCATATACTTGTCCAACCCGTGCTTGAAACAATCGAGGGACCCCACCTCCACAATGTTACGCGGCAATTGGTTCCACAAATCAACAACCCTGTTACTGAACCAGTATTTACCCAAGTCTTTCCTAAATCTAAACTTATCCAATTTATATCCATTGTTTCGTGTTCTGTCCTGTGTTGATACTTTTAATACCCTATTAATATCCCCCCGGTTATGTCCATTCATCCACTTGTAAACCTCTATCATGTCACCCCTAACTCTTCGCCTTTCCAGTGAATGCAACTTAAGCTTTGTTAATCTTTCTTCATATGAAAGATTTCTAATTTGGGGAATTAACTTAGTCATCCTACGCTGGACACGTTCAAGTGAATTTATATCCATTCTATAATATGGCGACCAAAACTGAACTGCATAATCTAAATGGGGCCTAACTAGAGCAAGATATAGCTTGAGAACCACACCAGGTGTCTTGTTACTAACGCTGCGATTAATAAATCCAAGTGTCCGATTTGCCTTATTACGAACATTTATGCATTGATCCTTTTGTTTTAAATTCTTACTAATCATAACTCCCAGATCCCTTTCGCAATCCGACTTCGCAATCACAACACCATCTAGCTCGTATCTTGTAACTCTATCATCATTACCTAACCTCAGAACTTTACATTTATCAGCATTAAACTGCATCTGCCAATCCTTTGACCATTTCAAAACCCTATCTAGATCAACTTGAAGTGATAGTGAGTCCTCCTCCGAATTAATTTCCCTACCGATTTTCGTATCATCGGCAAATTTGCAAATGTTGCTACTCAAACCTGAATCTAAATCATTTATATATATTATAAACAACAGAGGACCCAGGACAGAGCCTTGAGGCACTCCACTTACAACATTTTCCCACTCTGACTTGATTCCATTTATACTAACTCTCTGTTTCCTTTGGTATAGCCATGCCCTAATCCAGCTTAATATAGCACCCCCAATACCATGAGACTCTATTTTTTTAATCAGTCTTTCATGTGGCACTGTATCAAAAGCTTTGCTAAAGTCAAGGTATACAACATCGCAATCCTTACCACTATCAACTGCCTCAACAATGCTAGAATAAAAAGATAACAAATTTGTTAAACATGAACGGCCATTTATAAAACCATGTTGCGACTCAATTATTAATTTATGTTTTTCAAGATGAAGACGAATTTTATTTGCTATTATAGATTCGAGTAACTTTCCCACAATAGACGTTAGGCTAATTGGTCGATAGTTAGACGCAAGTGATCTATCTCCTTTCTTAAAAACTGGTATCACATTAGCAACTTTCCAAAACTCTGGCACTCTGCCTGACTCTATTGATTTATTAAATATGGTTGACAGTGGGTCACAAAGCTCCTCTTTGCATTCTTTAAGCACCCTAGCAAACACTTCATCCGGCCCTGGGGATTTGTTTGGTTTGAGTTTTACTATTTGTTTAAGAACATCCTCCCTGGTAACTGCTAAACTCGTCAACCTGTCCTCGTCCCCACCCACATAGACTTGTTCGGCTGAAGGCATATTGTTAAGTTCCTCTTTAGTAAATACAGATACAAAATATTTATTAAAAATACTACTCATCTCTTCATCACTATCTGTTATTTGACCTGTCTCAGTTTTTAATGGACCTATCCTTTCCCTAGTCTTAGTACGATATAACTGAAAAAACCCTTTAGGATTTGTCTTTGCTTGCCCTGCTATGCGAACTTCATAGTTTCTTTTTGCTTTCCTTATCTCTTTTTTAACATTTCTAACCAGTTGTACGAATTCCTGTTCTAAAGTGACCTCCCCATTTTTAATCCTTTTGTACCAAGCTCTCTTTTTACCTATAAGGTTCTTCAAATTCTTTGTTATCCACTTTGGGTCATTAGTATACGATCTATTCAATTTGTATGGTATACTACGTTCCTGTGCTTTGTTTAGAATATTCTTAAATAAGTTATATATTGAATCCACATCGAAATCCCCATTTAAGTCACCTATCGCTGGGTTCATGTCTCGCTCCAAGACCGGCCCACACCCCATACCCAAGCCTTTCCAATCAATTTGACCCAAAAAATTTCTTAGGCTATTAAAATCAGCTTTTCGAAAATCTGGCACTTTAACAGAATTTTCTCCTACTGGTCTATTCCATTCTATGCTAAATCTGATTTCTTTGTGATCACTGCTCCCTAGCTCACTCCCTATTTCGATGTCATTAATTTGCGTTTCCCTGTTAGTTAACACTAAATCTAAAATATTATTTTCCCGTGTTGGTTCCTTAATGTGTTGCGTAAGAAAGCAATCGTCAATTAATTCTAGAAAATCTTCTGCTTCACTATTCCCTGTTTTGTTCAACCAGTTTATTCCGCTAAAATTAAAGTCACCCATGACATAAATACTGTTAGATCTAGATGCTCTAGATATTTCAACCCATAGATGCTTTGCTTCCATTCTGTCTAAATTTGGTGGCCTATATATTACTCCTATTATAATATTATTAGCTTTTTCGTTTAATTCAATCCAAATAGTTTCTGAGTGTGGCTCTGTTTTGATTCCCTCTTTGAGACTACATTTCAAATTGTCCCTAACATATATGGCTACTCCACCTCCTCGTCTAATATATCTATCTGTGTGAAATAGTTTAAATCCATATATTTGATATTCAGCTAATAGTTCTCTATTATCTACATTCATCCACGTTTCGGTAAGTGCAATAATATCTATTTTTTCTGTGCAGACAAGAGCATTTAATTCGTTAATTTTATTTCTTAGACTTCTACTGTTAGTGTAATATACCCTAAGTGAATTGTTATTTTGCGGACCTTCTCTTTCCCTGATCGTTTTGCCAATTCCTTTCTCCCACAAACACATACTTTTATTACCTCCTTCCTCCAAATCAATTCCCATACCTCTATCTACTAACAGTTTAAACCCAAACAAACACCTCTAACCACTTCTTCTAGCGAGTTCGCAACAGCAACAACCCCAGCTCTCGATAGATGCACCCCATCACGAGCATACATTTCATTTCTTCCATAGAAGTGTTCCCAGTTGTCTATGAAAGATATTGCATTTGATTTGCAATATCTTTCCAGCCGGCAATTGACACCAAGTGCCCTCGATATCCATTCATTTCCCACTCCCTTTCTTGGAAGAATGCCACATATGATCGGGATTCCTCCCTTGCTCCTAACTAACTCTATGGCTGTTTTATACCTCTGAATCAGTTCCTCACTCCTGACTCGACCAACATCATTTCCTCCCACGCTAATGCAAATAATGGGATTGTTCCCATTACCAGCCATAATATCATTCATGTTGTTTATAATATCACCAATGCCAGCTCCGGGATAGCAAACCCTTAACCTGTTCCCCCTATCTCTAGCACAAAACGTTCTATCCAAATACCTTATCTGGGAATCTCCCACAACTAATGTTTGCTTAGGTACTTCCTTTACTTTCTGAGGGGCCTGCGCTTCCTTTCTCTTCGTTGCTTTCCCTTTTGCGCGATCCACAGTCTCTCCACAGCACTCGTCCTCCAAAACGTCAAATGAATTTGAAGTTGCTATGGCGTTTGAAGGCGGCTTTATCAAAGTCTTCTTAAGGCCCCTGTCTTTCGCAACTCTCCAAGACGAGGTCCCTTTACTGCTGGTCTCCTCCTTCGTTACTTCTCGTTGTTTTTTAAGCTGACGCACCTCCTCCCGCAGAGAGTCCAACTCTGTCCTCAGGGCTCCCACTAGAGTCACCAGGTCCTTTACTACAACTTCCATATTGCTATGATAATATAACAACATATGAAAGATTTCTAATTTGGGGAATTAACTTAGTCATCCTACGCTGGACACGTTCAAGTGAATTTATATCCATTCTATAATATGGCGACCAAAACTGAACTGCATAATCTAAATGGGGCCTAACTAGAGCAAGATATAGCTTGAGAACCACACCAGGTGTCTTGTTACTAACGCTGCGATTAATAAATCCAAGTGTCCGATTTGCCTTATTACGAACATTTATGCATTGATCCTTTTGTTTTAAATTCTTACTAATCATAACTCCCAGATCCCTTTCGCAATCCGACTTCGCAATCACAACACCATCTAGCTCGTATCTTGTAACTCTATCATCATTACCTAACCTCAGAACTTTACATTTATCAGCATTAAACTGCATCTGCCAATCCTTTGACCATTTCAAAACCCTATCTAGATCAACTTGAAGTGATAGTGAGTCCTCCTCCGAATTAATTTCCCTACCGATTTTCGTATCATCGGCAAATTTGCAAATGTTGCTACTCAAACCTGAATCTAAATCATTTATATATATTATAAACAACAGAGGTCCCAGGACAGAGCCTTGAGGCACTCCACTTACAACATTTTCCCACTCTGACTTGATTCCATTTATACTAACTCTCTGTTTCCTTTGGTATAGCCATGCCCTAATCCAGCTTAATATAGCACCCCCAATACCATGAGACTCTATCTTTTTAATCAGTCTTTCATGTGGCACTGTATCAAAAGCTTTGCTAAAGTCAAGGTATACAACATCGCAATCCTTACCACTATCAACTGCCTCAACAATGCTAGAATAAAAAGATAACAAATTTGTTAAACATGAACGGCCATTTATAAAACCATGTTGCGACTCAATTATTAATTTATGTTTTTCAAGATGAAGACGAATTTTATTTGCTATTATAGATTCGAGTAACTTTCCCACAATAGACGTTAGGCTAATTGGTCGATAGTTAGACGCAAGTGATCTATCTCCTTTCTTAAAAACTGGTATCACATTAGCAACTTTCCAAAACTCTGGCACTCTGCCTGACTCTATTGATATATTAAATATGGTTGACGGTGGGTCACAAAGCTCCTCTTTGCATTCTTTAAGCACCCTGGCAAACACTTCATCCGGCCCTGGGGATTTGTTTGGTTTGAGTTTTACTATTTGTTTAAGAACATCCTCCCTGGTAACTGCTAAACTCGTCAACCTGTCCTCGTCCCCACCCACATAGACTTGTTCGGCTGAAGGCATATTGTTAAGTTCCTCTTTAGTAAATACAGATACAAAATATTTATTAAAAATACTACTCATCTCTTCATCACTATCTGTTATTTGACCTGTCTCAGTTTTTAATGGACCTATCCTTTCCCTAGTCTTAGTACGATATAACTGAAAAAACCCTTTAGGATTTGTCTTTGCTTGCCCTGCTATGCGAACTTCATAGTTTCTTTTTGCTTTCCTTATCTCTTTTTTAACATTTCTAACCAGTTGTACGAATTCCTGTTCTAAAGTGACCTCCCCATTTTTAATCCTTTTGTACCAAGCTCTCTTTTTACCTATAAGGTTCTTCAAATTCTTTGTTATCCACTTTGGGTCATTAGTATTCGATCTATTCAATTTGTATGGTATACTACGTTCCTGTGCTTTGTTTAGAATATTCTTAAATAAGTTATATATTGAATCCACATCGAAATCCCCATTTAAGTCACCTATCGCTGGGTTCATGTCTCGCTCCAAGACCGGCCCACACCCCATACCCAAGACTTTCCAATCAATTTGACCCAAAAAAATTCTTAGGCTATTAAAATCAGCTTTTCGAAAATCTGGCACTTTAACAGAATTTTCTCCTACTGGTCTATTCCATTCTATGCTAAATCTGATTTCTTTGTGATCACTGCTCCCTAGCTCACTCCCTATTTCGATGTCATTAATTTGCGTTTCCCTGTTAGTTAACACTAAATCTAAGAACATAAGAACATAAGAACAAAGGTAACTGCAGAAGGCCTATTGGCCCATACGAGGCAGCTCCTATTCTATAACCACCCAATCCCACTCATATACTTGTCCAACCCATGCTTGAAACAATCGAGGGACCCCACCTCCACAATGTTACGCGGCAATTGGTTCCACAAATCAACAACCCTGTTACTGAACCAGTATTTACCCAAGTCTTTCCTAAATCTAAACTTATCCAATTTATACCCATTGTTTCGTGTTCTGTCCTGTGTTGATACTTTTAATACCCTATTAATATCCCCCCGGTTATGTCCATTCATCCACTTGTAAACCTCTATCATGTCACCCCTAACTCTTCGCCTTTCCAGTGAATGCAACTTAAGCTTTGTTAATCTTTCTTCATATGAAAGATTTCTAATTTGGGGAATTAACTTAGTCATCCTACGCTGGACACGTTCAAGTGAATTTATATCCATTCTATAATATGGCGACCAAAACTGAACTGCATAATCTAAATGGGGCCTAACTAGAGCAAGATATAACTTGAGAACCACACCAGGTGTCTTGTTACTAACGCTGCGATTAATAAATCCAAGTGTCCGATTTGCCTTATTACGAACATTTATGCATTGATCCTTTTGTTTTAAATTCTTACTAATCATAACTCCCAGATCCCTTTCGCAATCCGACTTCGCAATCACAACACCATCTAGCTCGTATCTTGTAACTCTATCATCATTACCTAACCTCAGAACTTTACATTTATCAGCATTAAACTGCATCTGCCAATCCTTTGACCATTTCAAAACCCTATCTAGATCAACTTGAAGTGATAGTGAGTCCTCCTCCGAATTAATTTCCCTACCGATTTTCGTATCATCGGCAAATTTGCAAATGTTGCTACTCAAACCTGAATCTAAATCATTTATATATATTATAAACAACAGAGGACCCAGGACAGAGCCTTGAGGCACTCCACTTACAACATTTTCCCACTCTGACTTGATTCCATTTATACTAACTCTCTGTTTCCTTTGGTATAGCCATGCCCTAATCCAGCTTAATATAGCACCCCCAATACCATGAGACTCTATCTTTTTAATCAGTCTTTCATGTGGCACTGTATCAAAAGCTTTGCTAAAGTCAAGGTATACAACATCGCAATCCTTACCACTATCAACTGCCTCAACAATGCTAGAATAAAAAGATAACAAATTTGTTAAACATGAACGGCCATTTATAAAACCATGTTGCGACTCAATTATTAATTTATGTTTTTCAAGATGAAGACGAATTTTATTTGCTATTATAGATTCGAGTAACTTTCCCACAATAGACGTTAGACTAATTGGTCGATAGTTAGACGCAAGTGATCTATCTCCTTTCTTAAAAACTGGTATCACATTAGCAACTTTCCAAAACTCTTTCACTCTGCCTGACTCTATTGATTTATTAAATATGGTTGACAGTGGGTCACAAAGCTCTTCTTTGCATTCTTTAAGCACCCTGGCAAACACTTCATCCGGCCCTGGGGATTTGTTTGGTTTGAGTTTTACTATTTGTTTAAGAACATCCTCCCTGGTAACTGTTAAACTCGTCAACCTGTCCTCGTCCCCACCCACATAGACTTGTTCGGCTGAAGGCATATTGTTAAGTTCCTCTTTAGTAAATACAGATACAAAATATTTATTAAAAATACTACTCATCTCTTCATCACTATCTGTTATTTGACCTGTCTCAGTTTTTAATGGACCTATCCTTTCCCTAGTCTTAGTACGATATAACTGAAAAAACCCTTTAGGATTTGTCTTTGCTTGCCCTGCTATGCGAATATCTAAAATATTATTTTCCCGTGTTGGTTCCTTAATGTGTTGCGTAAGAAAGCAATCGTCAATTAATTCTAGAAAATCTTCTGCTTCACTATTCCCTGTTTTGTTCAACCAGTTTATTCCGCTAAAATTAAAGTCACCCATGACATAAATACTGTTAGATCTAGATGCTCTAGATATTTCATCCCATAGATGCTTTGCTTCCATTCTGTCTAAATTTGGTGGCCTATATATTACTCCTATTATAATATTATTAGCTTTTTCGTTTAATTCAACCCAAATAGTTTCTGTGTGTGGCTCTGTTTTGATTCCCTCTTTGAGACTACATTTCAAATTGTCCCTAACATATATGGCTACTCCACCTCCTCGTCTAATATGTCTATCTGTGTGAAATAGTTTAAATCCATATATTTGATATTCAGCTAATAGTTCTCTATTTTCTACATTCATCCACGTTTCGGTAAGTGCAATAATATCTATTTCTTCTGTGCAGACAAGAGCATTTAATTCGTTAATTTTATGTCTTAGACTTCTACTGTTAGTGTAATATACCCTAAGTGAATTGTTATTTTGCGGACCTACTCTTTCCCTGATCGTTTTGCCAATTCCTTTCTCCCACAAACACATACTTTTATTACCTCCTTCCTCCAAATCAATTCCCATACCTCTATCTACTAACAGTTTAAACCCAAACAAACACCTCTAACCACTTCTTCTAACGAGTTCGCAACAGCAACAACCCCAGCTCTCGATAGATGCACCCCATCACGAGCATACATTTCATTTCTTCCATAGAAGTGTTCCCAGTTGTCTATGAAAGATATTGCATTTGATTTGCAATATCTTTCCAGCCGGCAATTGACACCAAGTGCCCTCGATATCCATTCATTTCCCACTCCCTTTCTTGGAAGAATGCCACATATGATCGGGATTCCTCCCTTGCTCCTAACTAACTCTGTCTGTTTTATACCTCTGAATTAGTTCCTCACTCCTAACTCGACCAACATCATTTCCTCCCACGCTAATGCAAATAATGGGATTGTTCCCATTACCAGCCATAATATCATTCATGTTGTTTATAATATCACCAATGCCAGCTCCGGGATAGCAAACCCTTAACCTGTTCCCCCTATCTCTAGCACAAAACGTTCTATCCAAATACCTTATCTGGGAATCTCCCACAACTAATGTTTGCTTAGGTACTTCCTTTACTTTCTGAGGGGCCTGCGCTTCCTTTCTCTTCGTTGCTTTCCCTTTTGCGCGATCCACAGTCTCTCCACAGCACTCGTCCTCCAAAACGTCAAATAAATTAGAAGTTGCTATGGCGTTTGAAGGCGGCTTTATCAAAGTCTTCTTAAGGCCCCTGTCTTTCACAACTCTCCAAGACGAGGTCCCTTTACTGCTGGTCTCCTCCTTCGTTACTTCTCGTTGTTCTTTCAGCTGACGCACCTCCTCCCGCAGAAAGTCCAACTCTGTCCTCAGGGCTCCCACTAGAGTCACCAGGTCCTTAACTACAACTTCCATATTGCAATGATAATATAACAACACTCAGGAGCTCCGGTTAACACAACCTCTCACTGTGACTTCACCTGACCGACTCATATACTTGTCCAACCCGCGCTTGAAACAATCGAGGGATCCCACCTCCACAATGTTACGCGGCAATTGGTTCCACAAATCAACAACCCTGTTACTGAACCAGTTTTTACCCAAGTCTTTCCTAAATCTAAACTTATCCAATTTATACCCATTGTTTCGTGTTCTGTCTTGTGTTGATACTTTTAATACCCTATTAATATCCCCTTTGTTATGTCCATTCACCCACTTGTAAACCTCTATCATGTCTCCCCTAACTCTTCGCCTTTCCAGTGAATGCAACTTTAGCTTTGTTAATCTTTCTTCATATGAAAGATTTCTAATTTGGGGAATTAACTTAGTCATCCTACGCTGGACACGTTCAAGTGAATTTATATCCGTTCTATAATATGTTGACCAAAACTGAACTGCATAATCTAAATGGGGCCTAACTAGAGCAAGATATAGCTTGAGAACCACACCAGGTGTCTTGTTACTAACGCTGCGATTAATAAATCCAAGTATCCGATTTGCCTTATTACGAACATTTATGCATTGATCCTTTTGTTTTAAATTCTTACTAATCATAACTCCCAGATCCCTTTCGCAATCCGACTTCGCAATCTCAACACCATCTAGCTCGTATCTTGTAACTCTATCATCATTACCTAGCCTCAGAACTTTACATTTATCAGCATTAAACTGCATTTGCCAATCCTTTGACCATTTCAAAACCCTATCTAGATCAACTTGAAGTGATAGTGAGTCCTCCTCCGAATTAATTTCCCTACCGATTTTCGTATCATCGGCAAATTTGCAAATGTTGCTACTCAAACCTGAATCTAAATCATTTATATATATTATAAACAACAGAGGTCCCAGGACAGAGCCCTGAGGTACTCCACTAACAACATTATCCCACTCTGACTTAACCCCATTTATACTAACTCTCTGTTTCCTTTGGAATAGCCATGCCCTAATCCAAGTTAATATAGCACCCCCAATACCATGAGCTTCTATTTTTTTAATTAGTCTTTCATGTGGCACTGTATCAAAAGCTTTGCTAAAGTCAAGGTACACAACATCACAATCCTTACCACTATCAACTGCCTCAACTATGCTAGAATAAAAAGATAACAAATTTGTTAAACATGAACGGCCATTTATATAACCATGTTGCGACTCAATTATTAATTTATGTTTTTCAAGATGAAGACGAATTTTATTTGCTATTATAGATTCGAGTAACTTTTCCACAATAGACGTTAGGCTAATTGGTCGATAGTTAGATGCAAGTGATCTATCTCCTTTCTTAAAAACTGGTATCACATTAGCAACTTTCCAAAACTCTGGCACTCTGCCTGACTATTGATTTATTAAATATGGTTGACAGTGGGTCACAAAGCTCCTCTTTGCATTCTTTAAGGACCCTGGCAAACACTTCATCCGGCCCTGGGGATTTGTTTGGTTTGAGTTTTACTATTTGTTTAAGAACATCCTCCCTGGTAACTGCAAAACTCGTCAACCTGTCCTCGTCCCCACCCACATAGACTTGTTCGGCTGAAGGCATATTGTTAAGTTCCTCTTTAGTAAATACAGATACAAAATATTTATTAAAAATACTACTCATCTCTTCATCACTATCTGTTATTTGACCTGTCTCAGTTTTTAATGGACCTATCCTTTCCCTAGTCTTAGTACGATATAACTGAAAAAACCCTTTAGGATTTGTCTTTGCTTGCCCTGCTATGCGAACTTCATAGTTTCTTTTTGCTTTCCTTATCTCTTTTTTAACATTTCTAACCAGTTGTACGAATTCCTGTTCTAAAGTTACCTCCCCATTTTTAATCCTTTTGTACCAAGCTCTCTTTTTACCTATAAGGTTCTTCAAATTCTTTGTTATCCACTTTGGGTCATTAGTATTCGATCTATTCAATTTGTATGGTATACTACGTTCCTGTGCTTTGTTTAGAATATTCTTAAATAAGTTATATATTGAATCCACATCGAAATCCCCATTTAAGTCACCTATTGCTGAGTTCATGTCTCGCTCCAAGACCGGCCCACACCCCACACCCAAGACTTTCCAATCAATTTGACCCAAAAAATTTCTTAGGCTATTAAAATCAGCTTTTCGAAAATCTGGAACTTTAACAGAATTTTCTCCTCAGGTCTATTCCATTCTATGCTAAATCTGATTTCTTTGTGATCACTGTTCCCTAGCTCACTCCCTATTTCGATGTCATTTATTTGTGTTTCCCTGTTAGTTAACACTAAATCTAAAATATTAATTCCCGTGTTGGTTCCTTAATGTGTTGCATAAGAAAGCAATCGTCAATTAATTCTTGAAAATCTTCTGCTTCACTATTCCCTGTTTTGTTCAACCAGTTTATTCCACTAAAATTAAAGTCACCCATGACATAAATACTGTTAGATCTAGATGCTCTAGATATTTCATCCCATAGATGCTTTGCTTCCAATCTGTCTAAATTTGGTGGCCTATATATAACTCCTATTATAATATTATTAGCTTTTTCGTTTAATTCTATCCAAATAGTTTCTGTGTGTGGCTCAGTTTTGATTCCCTCTTTGAGACTACATTTCAAATTGTTCCTAACATATATGGCTACTCCACCTCCTCGTCTAATATATCTATCTGTGTGAAATAGTTTAAATCCATTTATTTGATATTCAGCTAATAGTTCTCTATTTTCTACATTCATCCACGTTTCGGTAAGTGCAATAATATCTATTTTTTTCTGTGCAGACAAGAGCATTTAATTCGTTAATTTTATTTCTTAGACTTCTACTGTTAGTATAATATACCCTAAGTGAAATGTTATTTTGAGGCCCTTCTCTTTCCCCTGATAATTTTGCCAATTCCTTTCTCCCACAAACACATACTTTTATTACCTCCTTCCTCCAAATCAATTCCCATAGCTCTATCTACTAACAGTTTAAACCCAAACAAACACCTCTAACCACTTCTTCCAACGAGTTCGCAACAGCAACCACCCCAGCCCTCGATAGATGCACCCCATCACGAGCATACATTTCATTTCTTCCATAGAAGTGTTCCCAGTTGTCTATGAAAGATATTGCATTTGATTTGCAATATCTTACCAGCCGGCAATTGACACCAGGTGCCCTCGACATCCATTCATTTCCAACTCCCTTTCTTGGAAGATTGCCACATATGATCGGGATTCCTCCCTTGCTCCTAACTAATTCTATGGCTGTTTTATACCTCTGAATCAGTTCCTCACTCCTAACTCGACCAACATCATTTCCTCCCACGCTAATGCAAATAATGGTAAATTTATGATTAGTAAGAATTTAAAACAAAAGGATAAATGCCTGAATGTTCGTAATAAGGCAAATAGGACACTGGGATTTATTAATCGAAGTGTTAGTAGCAAGACACCTGCTGTTGTTCTTCAGCTATATCTTGCTCTAGTTAGGCCCCATTTAGATTATGCAGTTCAGTTTTGGTCGCCGTATTATAGAATGGATATAAATTCACTTGAACGTGTCCAGCATAGGATGACTAAGTTAATTCCCCAAATTAGAAATTTTTCATATGAAGAAAGATTAACAAAGCTTAACTTGCATTCACTGGAAAGGCGAAGAGTTAGGGGGGACATGATAGAGGTTTACAAGTGGATGAATGGACATAACAAAGGGGATATTATTAGGGTATTAAAAGTATCAACACAAGACAGAACACGAAACAATGGGTATAAATTTTATAAGTTTAGATTTAGGAAAGACTTGGGTAAATACTGGTTCGGTAACAGGGTTGTTGATTTGTGGAACCATTTACCACGTAACGTGGTAGAGGTGGGGTCCCTCGATTGTTTCAAACGTGGGTTAGATATGTTTATGAGTGGGATTGGGTGGTTATAGATAGAAGCTGCCTTTTATGGGCCAATAGGCCTTCTGCAGTTACCTTGTTCTTATGTTCTTATGTACTCTGTCCAGTTTCATTTCTATGGTATTGTCGACCGGGACGCTAGTAAATAGGGATTCGACGTCCAGTGAAGCAATAATTCCATCGGGCTGAGTAGTTTTGATTATTTCTAGGAAATCTGCTGATGATTGTAGACTATAGTTGCTTGGAGTGTATTGAGTTAGGAGTTCGTTAAGTCTTTTGGCCAGGTGGTAGGTTGGAGTTGGTATTTGGCTGATTACTGGGCGTAGTGGGTTACCTGGTTTATGTGCCTTTACATTACCATAGTCATATCCTAAGCCATAAAAAGTCACTTGGAGTTTTGCAAAATGAACACTAACTCTCCTTGCATTGATTGCAGTAATAGTTTTGTTCTCTTTGGGCGTAAGGTCTTCCTCAGTGTTCCTCGTGAGTCGTTGAAATTTAGTGTCATCACTGAAGATGTCGCTAATTTTATTCATGAATTTTTGAGTAGGCCTAAACATGCATGTTATTGTTTTGTTAGCTTTTCTTATTGTTACACCTTCCAGATTTTTTAGTTCTTTTGCTACTTCTTTGAGTCTTGGGGTAAATATTGTTGATGAGTATATTCCGTGTTTTTTCCCCGCCTCTGTTAGTAGTTCAGCCTGAAGAGTGTCGGTGGTAATGACTTTTTTGTTGTCTTTTAACATGCGGATGTCGTCAAAAAGCATTCCGATTTCAAGGCGTTTGTTATGTTTTTTTTTTGGTTTTGAAAAGAATTGATAGTTTATACCAAGATTCAAGAGGCCTTGTTGGTCCTGAGTAAGATCGTAAGTTTTGAGGTTTATGTAGCCATCTTTTGGACGAGGGATCTTTAACTGTCCACCATTTAGCGCTGTCAACTTTCGGAGGGGCTAAGTTTCTAAAGGAGTTTTGTGTTGTTGTTTTAGGTTGAGTAGTTCACTGTTGATGGTTTGCTTGAGTTGGTTGGGGATGTCATACTGGATCCATTTATTTAACTGCTGTTCAGACTGCTCTGTAAGGGTTTGGAGGGCTTCCTTCTTTGTATTAAGTTGATGCCGTATGAGATCTTGCCCATACCAATAGGTAAACTCTACGTTGCGGAATGCTGTGGTCATGTGGATTTATATTGGTGTATACTGGCAGCAGGTTTTCATTTATACATGTTTCATTGTATATGACTGCATATTCTGTATTCATTATTTTATTGTTTAGGGCTTCTATCCCTCTGACTAGTGCTCTTGCATCTTGGTTTCATTGGAAGAGGAGTTCTCCAAAAGTTATTTTTGTTCGAGGTGAAAAAATAAATGTAGAATGGGCACATTTGATTGTGTTTTGTACCCTGTATTATGTTTAAGCTCCTCATTTTTACCGTACCTGAGTACCTGGAATTTATCACTGTTAAACATCATGTTATTTTCTGATGCCCAGTCGAAAACTTTATTTATATCAGCTTGAAGTTTTTCAATGTCTTCAGCCGAGGTAATTTTCATACTGATTTTTGTGTCATCTGCAAAGGATGATACGAAGCTGTGACTTGTATTTTTGTCTATATCTGATATGAGAATAAGGAAAAGCAGCGGTGCAAGGACTGTACCCTGAGGTACAGAGCTTTTAACTGCGATTGGACTCGATTTTATATGGTTGACTGTTACTCACTGAGTCCTGTTTGACACAAAAACTGAGTATCCAGCGTCCTACTTTATCGGTTATTCCCATTGACTTCTTTCTGTGTGCTCTCATGCCATGGTCATATTTATCGAAAGCATTTGCGAAATCCGTGTATATCACATCAGCTTTCTGTTTTTCTTCTAATGCCTCAGTGACTTTGTCGTAGTGATCAAGTAGCTGTGAGAGGCACGATATTCCCGCTCGAAATCCATGTTCGCCTGGGTTATGAAGGTCATTGGTCTCCATGAAATTGGTGACCAGACTCCTAATCACTCTCTCAAATACTTTTATTATGTGTGACGTTAGTGCAACTGGCTATAATTTTTTGCCAATTATTTGCTCCCTTCCTTGTGTAGAGGGGCTATGTCTGCTACTTTAAGTGTATCTGGTATCTCCCCCCCCCCCCGTGTCCAAGCTCTTCCTCCACACTATACTGAGTACCTGTGCTACCGGCACTTTGCATTTCTTTATAAATATTGAATTCCATGAATTTGGACCCGGGGCCGAGTGCATGGGCTTGTTTTCAATTTCTCCTTCAAAGTCTAGTACGCTCGTATTGATATCAGTTATATTTACAGGGGTTTAGATATCCCGCATAAAAAAATTGTCTGGATCTTCCACAGTCATGTTGTTTATTGGAGTGCTAAACATGTCCTCATACTGCTTTTTAAGGATTTCACTAATTTCTTTGTCATCCTCCGTGTATGAACCTTCATTTGTACGAATAAGTCCAACACTGGCAGTGGTTTTTGCTTTTGATTTCGCATATGTGAAGAAGTATTTTTTTATTTTTATTTATTTCCTGAATTGCTTTCTGGTCCTCCTCGACGCTGGAGCAAACATCAACGCTACAGAAAATAACGGTAAGAGTCACACTTATTCATCCCAACATTATACAACACTCATGTCACACAACACACCACACTTATCATGTGTCAAAATGGAATATATATATTTTATAATTATACCATAGGAGATAATGTCTGTTTGTCTGTCTGTTCAAAGTTGGAGGACAAACTTTTCATATAAAAAAATGTCTCATAGTAATCTGCACCATTATTCACTGATTTTGGGAAAATTAACAGAAAATTCCAGCTGTGAATAATTTGCCCATATTAGCATGAGAAAAAAAAGAGACATTGAAAGAGGGGCGTCAGAGGTAGAACTTACCTAGATGACAGAGCCAGAGAGCATGGGTTGGGGGGGTGTTGGGGGGATTGTGTTAAACCCTGGTTCGGCTTCAGTGGAAGGTTGTACTCCAGGTTGCAATCTTTTTTACCATGTCGTTGCCTAGTCGTCTACAGTGTGTGTCTTTGAACACCCAGCACATTGGTTCAAACTCTCGTCATTACTGCTACGGAGTTTCTCATTGGTACATCACGATAGTGTACATATATATATATATATATATATATATATATATATATATATATATATATATATATATATATATATATATATATATATATATATATATATATATATATATATATATATATATATATATATATATATATATATATATATATATATATATATATATATATATATATATATATATATATATATATATATTCTTTTTATATATAGAATATATATATATATATTCTATATATATGTATATATATATATATATATATATATATATATATATATATATATATATATATATATATATATATATATATATATATATATATATATATGCAAACAAGCCTGAATGGTCCCCAGGACTATATACAACTGAAAACTCACACCCCAGATATATATATATATATATATATATATATATATATATATATATATATATATATATATATATATATATATATATCTTGGGCATATATATATATATGTTTGATAAAATGCTATGCCCAAGATTACCATCCGAGTGCCGGCGGGGAAGTGGTTCAAATAGCTTCGGCTATCACTTCCTTATGTCCGGTCGTGATGGTCAAGCGGATTAAGGCGTCCCTGTACATACCAGTTGCGTTGCTCCTGGCAGTATGGGTTCGAGTCACTTCTGGGGTGTGAGTTTTCAGTTGTATATAGTCCTGGGGACCATTCAGGCTTGTTTACATTTGTGTTCCTCACATGTGCCCCAAAGAATAAGGTGATTTGATAAAATGCTATGCCCAAGATTACCATCCGAGTGCCGGCGGGGAAGTGGTTCAAATAGCTTCGGCTATCACTTCCTTATGTCCGGTCGTGATGGTCAAGCGGATTAAGGCGTCCCTGTACATACCAGTTGCGTTGCTCCTGGCAGTATGGGTTCGAGTCACTTCTGGGGTGTGAGTTTTCAGTTGTATATAGTCCTGGGGACCATTCAGGCTTGTTTGCATTTGTGTTCCTCACATGTGCCCCAAAGAATAAGGTGATTTGATAAAATGCTATGCCCAAGATTACCATCCGAGTGCCGGCGGGGAAGTGGTTCAAATAGCTTCGGCTATCACTTCCTTATGTCTGGTCGTGATGGTCAAGCGGATTAAGGCGTCCCTGTACATACCAGTTGCGTTGCTCCTGGCAGTATGAGTTCGAGTCACTTCTGGGGTGTGAGTTTTCAGTTGTATATAGTCCTGGGGACCATTCAGGCTTGTTTGCATTTGTGTTCCTCACGTGTGCCCCAAATAATGAGGTGATTTGTTAAAATGCTATGCCCAAGATTACCATCCGAATGCCGGCGAGGAAGTGGTTCAAATAGCTTCGGCTATCACTTCCTTATGTCCGGTCGTGATGGTCAAGCGGATTAAGGCGTCCCTGTACATACCAGTTGCGTTGCTC
>NC_091158.1:53007169-53030954 GCF_040958095.1 Procambarus clarkii
CATACAGCAATGAAGCGCGTCAATGACTGGGCAAGTACAACTCAAACCGAACTTGCAGGCATATACCTTGCCACTGAATTTTTAAAAGACAAAGGCAGTGGACTTATATACTGTGATTCGCAGAGTGAACTCCTGGCACTGAATGCACATAGTAGTGATACCCAGAAAATAGTCAGTGATATTCGAATGAATATTTTAGCTGCCAAAGAAAAGAGATTTGAAATTAAATTCCTATGGATACCATCACATGTTGGCATCTCAAGGCATGACACTGTTGATATGCTTGCAAAGACAGCCTGTAGAAAACCAGTGGTAGAAATTGATATGGGTGTTTCGTTAGCAGTGACAAAGAGAATACTTAAGCAAACATCTAATGAAAATCTCACCGACCTAACAAATTCACAAAGACCTGAAAGTTGTAGCATTAAATATTATGATAGATATCGTGCGGAGACATTCACATACAGGATTAATGGAACAAGAACCCAGCAATGTGATGTTATAGTAGCCAGAATACGCTTGGGATATTGACGTATCTGGCAGCTTTCTCAAAACCCAAATGTCGAGTACACAATGTGTCAACTTTGTGAAAGAGAAAATATGCACTCCCTTGATCATTATATTGTAGAATGCCCCATACTGACTGACTTTCGCCCTCCTGTGCTAAGGTATGCTGAAATGTGTAATTACTATTTGAGTACTGGAACACTTGATATATTGGACTTGTACCCTAGATTGACCATGTAACGTATCAATTATACAATGAATGTATGTGATGTAACTCTTTAACCTGAGCTTGTGAAAGCACCTTAATCACCTTCAGTGATTAAGTGCTTAATTGCACACTAGTTTCTCTATCAGTTATCTCACCTTGTCAGAGTAAAAGAGACAAATATATGTGTATGTATGTGTGTATATATATGTATATGTACGCATATGTCTGTGTAAGTATATGTATGTGTATAAAGTATATGTGGAAGCTGATCAGAATTCCATTTCACCTTTGTAAATGCACGTTAATGACACTATGTAAAAGACACATCGAACACTTTATGTAGGGCATACGTAAATCTGTGTATTTATGTATTTACGAATGTAGCTTAGCCTAGCATTTTAAAAGCACTACAATCACCTTCTGTGGATGATTGTTCAATAAATCCCTGAAGTATATGTTTAACAAATCTCTAACCCTATCCATGGAGTTAGTTAGTTTAGTTCTTATATTATGCACCCCATACCCATCTTGTGGGTGGTAGTGGAAAGGGTTAGAGTCCATGGCGGACAGAAGAAAATGTATATATGTTGGTTAGCATTGTTAATGTGTGGCCACGTCTGTGGTAGAAAATAATACAAAAAATCAAATAAAGGTATTATTGAAACTTTATAGGAAAACATTAAATCCTAAATATATCTTTAATATTATACTTGAAATATTGTATACTTTGCTCTCTCCATCGTACTTCTGCACCTGCTGGCAAGTGGTGCGGTGCAGTGTGCAGGTGATGTTCATTACTGGGTGAGCTGGCAGGTGGTGCTTACCTGCCAGCTCACCCAACGAAAATTTGGTTTTTAATACACTTGCACATTTATTGGGTCTTTCCTTCACCTTCATTCAAGCACTAGGGTATTACAGTAAGTGTTTTAATTATAATATTTATTAACGTTATTATTTTTAATTTTTATTATTATTAGTATTATTATTAACAAGAGAGGAGTGTGTGTGTGTGTGGGGGGGGGGGGGTGTAATGGTACACATGTCCACATCCCAATGCCCGCCCTTCCAGGACTGGGGGTGCGGGGGTGTACAATAAACTATACCCACCTCCGGCTGCAGCTTGTCGAAGGCGGAAGTGGAGCCTAGAGAATTTGTCATGATAATTAGTGATGACTCTTATTTTGATTATGGGTCCGTAATCCAGTTAAGCTTTTATTCTTAATTTATATTACAATGCTGGTAAAATACACTTCTTGATGATGAGTATGGAGTACAAATGAACTCATTGTGTACCCAAGTTCAAGTTCAAGTATGTTTATTGAGATAAGCAATAAATACATCTCAAAGGGATAGAGTAGCTTAGGCTATTTCAACCCCCCTCTAATTCAAGTCCCTCAAGGGGCGCACAAATGCTGTGAGTACAAATAGACAAATAACATTACAAGAATCCAAACAAGAATTGTGTACCCTATACTCACAGGAAGAGTATAGGGTACACAATAAACTACCACTCACATCATGGGTATGGGTTGCACAAGAAACTATCGCGCAGAGGATGAATATGGAGAGCAAAGTAAACAAAGATTCACATGATGAGAAAGGGTTGCGCAATGTCCTATGACTCACAGGATGAGTATTAGCTGCACAATAAACTACAGGTCACAGGATAAGTATGGGTTGCACAATAAATTACAGGTCACAGGATGGGTATGGGCTGCACAAACTACCGGTAACAGGATGAGTATGGGATGCACAATAAATTACGGGTCACAGGATGAGTATGGGTTGCACAAACTACTGGTAACAAGATGAGTATGGAGTGCACAATAAATTACCGCACAGAGGATGAGTATAGGGTGCACAAACTGGTTGGGTAAATGGAAATAGATATCACATACATGGCCCATTTGGACATAGAGCATAAAATAATAAACACACTTTCCTCCACCCTTGGAGATACAGTAATTATTCGTACAACTCCACACAACTAAATGTGTATCCCGTACTCACCTAGTGGTGCTTGCGGGGGTTGAGCTCTGGCTCTTTGGTCCCGCCTCTCAACCGTCAATCAACTGATGTATAGGTTCCTGAGCTTGCTTGGCTCTATCATATTTTCATATGAAACTGTGTATGGACTCAACCTCCACCACATCACTGCCTAATACATTCTACATGTTAACTACTCTGACACTGAAAAAGTTCTTTCTAACGTCCTTGTGGCTCATTTGGGTACTCAGTTTCCACCTGTGTCCCCTTGTTTGCGTACCACCCATGTTAAGCAGTTTATTCTTATCTACCCTGTCAATTCCACTGAGAATATTTTAGGTAGTGATCATGATGTGTACTCGTACACTTGTCTTCGTTCAGAGTTGTGCCCTCTCCTCAGTTTGATTGACGTTAATCCAGGTGTAACTCACGAGTCTACAATTCCAGTCACCTCACAGGTGGTAATGGACAATGTCAAGACGGAACACTGGCATCGAATCCAGTTTCTGAGTCTAATACACCAAAACAGAATTAGGTACTTACTCTTTTTCTCCAGACCGGTCTCACTCTTCGGATTCTTACTTCAGCGGACCGAGACGATGGCATGACGATAGAAAGTGACTTTTGTGTCTTTGCAGGTAATAATTCCGAAGCTTGGCCGTGCAACGGAAATTACGGCCACTCCAGGCAAGGACACAGACAAGACTAATCTTCCCGCCCAAAGTAGAACCACGCCAAGCGCGTCCCCTCTGTACTTAAGTCCACCAATCCCAGACTAGCATCAACGAGGCCCCCAGGGGCGCTACCAGCGTCCCTCCACTCACCCACCGGCGCCCAGGTTTACTTACCTAGTTGTACTTACCTAGTTGTGCTTGCAGGGATTGAGCTCTGTCTCTTTGGTCCCGCCTCTCAACTGTCAATGAACTGGCGATACAGGTTCCTGAGCCTACTGGGCTCTATCATATACTCCATACACTTGAAACTGTGTATGGAATCAGCCTCCACCACATCACTGCCTAATGCACTCCATTTATTAACTACTCTGACACTGAAAAAAATCTTTCTAATGTCTGTGGCTCATCTGCATACTAGGTTTCCACCTGTGTCCCCTTGTTCGTGTCCCACCCGTGCTAAAGAGTTTGTCTTTAACGACCCTGTTAATTCCCCTGAGAACTTTGTAGTTGTTTATCATGTCACCCCTCACTTTTCTGTTTTCCAGGAATGTGAGGCTCAGCTTCCTTAGCTTTTCCTCGTTACTCATACCTCTTAGTTCCAGGACCAGACTGGTGGCATACCTCTGAATCTTCTCTAACTTTGTCTTGTGTTTAACTGGGTATGGACTCCAGACTGGAGCTGCATACTCCAGGATTGGTCTTTCATATGTGGTATACATGGTCCTAAACGATTCCTTACACAAGTTTGCAAAGGAAGTTCTTATGTTGGACAGGCTAGCATATGCCGCTGATGATATCCTCTTGATGTGGGCCTCTGGGTACAAATTCGGTATGATATTAACATCCAGATCTCTCTCTCTATTTGACTCTTGTAGGATATCACCTACCAGATGGTACATTGTGTTTGGCCTTCTGCTCCCTTTGCCTAATTACATTACCTTACAATGTCCTGGGTTTAATTTTAGTAGCCACTTTCGAGACCCTTCCACCAGTTTGTCCAAGTCATCCTGTAGACTCTATCTATCATCTTCTGTCTTGATTCTTCTCATAATTTTTGCATCATCAGCAAATATTGAGACGAATGAGTCTATACCCTCTGGAAGGTCGTTTACATGTATTAGAAACAGGATGGGTACAAGTACAGAGCCCTGTGGAACACCACTGGTGACATCTCGCCGTCTCGCCTGATGTCTCCCCCACCCCCACGCCTACCCCCCACACACACAGTTACACGCTGTTTCCTGTTGCTTAGATTCTTCCTTATCCGTTGGAGCACCTTACCTTACCCTCCTGACCACACACTCTTGTGAGCACGTCACACAATGTACACACACAGTACCATCACTTTCATGTACAAACTGCAGCAGGCCACTTCTCAAAAACTCAACGTATATGCCAGGAGCCAGAAACTCAATGTAACACTTCTCTCAGATCTAGACAATCATGGGACAATATACATGGGAGAATTTAATCCTAGAAATATAACGCTGGGAGACATTAATAACAACGATAATGGATGCAAATTTATAAAATATGTTTAAGACAACAGATTAACTGTGTATACTACGGATACCCAAACTCATTTATTGGGAGGCAGACTTGATTATGTAATGGGTAGAAACCTTGTGCAAGATAGGATAGAATGTTCGTTGGTAAATCACTTGGTTAGTGATCACTATTCAGTTTCTGCTTCCTATGGGGTACCTAATAGACATCAGAGACGGAAAATGAATATTCCATATGGCTTGCATGACCACTTTATTAATTGTATTTCAAATGGTATCAAGATTACACAATAACGAATGTACAACCCTTCTCCAGAGATCTCGTTGATACGATTACTACCTACTATGACACATGGGTGTGTTGGGGAACAGGTCGTAAGCCTAGCAGAAGTGGACAACGCCTACTACCACCCAAGTGGGTCCTTGACCCCGTATTTGTTAAAGAACATGAACGAGTAAAGCAACTTGGAGATACATGCAAAAGAACCAAAGCACAAGGTGACTTGCATGCATTCCTTGTCACAATAGAGAGGAGAGAGACATGAGCAACGTTATACGTAATAAACATTGGGAAGAGTTCCTACAAAGTATAAATGAGCACCTGCTTGATACCTGGTTGATGGGGTTCTTGGAGTTCTTCTACTCCTCAAGCCCGGCCCGAGGCCAGGCTCGACTTGTGAGAGTTTGGTCCACCAGGCTGTTGCTTGGAGCGGCCCGCAGGGCCACATACCCACCACAGCCCGGCTGATCCGGAACTTCTCTTAGAAAACAGTCCAGTTTTCTCTTGAAGATGTCCACGGTTGTTCCGGCAAAATTTCTGATAGTCGCTGGGAGGACGTTGAACAACCGCGGACCTCTGATGTTTATACAGGGCTATCTGACTGCGCCTATGGCACCTCTGCCCTTCACTGGTTCAATCTTGCATTTTCTTCCATATCGTTCACTCCAGTACGTTGTTATTTTACTGTGTAGATTTGGGACCTGGCTCTCCAGTATTTTCCATGTGTATGTTATTTGGGATCTCTCTCGTCTCCTTTCTAGAGAGTACATTTGGAGAGCTTTGAGACGATACCAATTATTTAGGTGTTTTATCTCGTCTATGCGTGCCGTATATGTTCTTTGTATTCCCTCTATTTCAACACTCTCTCCTGATCTGAAGGGGGAAGTGAGTACTGAGCAGTACTCGAGACGGGACAACACAAGTTACTTGAAGAGTACAACCATTGCGATGGGATCCCTGGATTTGAAAGTTTTCGTAATCCATCCGATCATTTTTCTGGCTGACGCAATATTTGCTTGGTTATGCTCCCTAAACGTTAGATCGTTGGACATCATTATTCCTAAATCCTTGACATGCTGTTTTTCTACTATGGGAAGATTCGATTGTGTTTTGTACTCTGTATTATGTTTCAGATCCTCATTTTGGCCGTACCTGAGTACCTGAAATTTATCACTGTTAAACATAATGTTATTTTCTGCTGCAAATCGAAAAATTTGTTGACATCTGCTTGTAGTTTTTCAATGTCTTTACCAGAGGTAATTTTCATGCTGATTTTTGTGTCATCTGCAAAGGACGACACGAAGCTGTGACGTGTATTTTTGTCTATATCAGATATAAGAATAAGGATCAGTAGCGGTGCAAGGACTGTACCTTAAGGTACAGAGCTTTTAACATCGCTTGGACTCGATTTTATCTGATTGACTGTTACTCTTTGTGTTCTGTTCGACAGGAAATTGAGTATCCAGCGTCCTACTCTTCCAGTTATTCCCATTGACCTCATTTTGTGAGCTATCACCCCATGGTCACATTTGTCGAACGCCTTTGCAAAGTCTGTGTATACAACATCTGCATTTTGCTTTTCTTCTAGGGCTTTTGTGATTTTGTCATAGTGGTTGAGTAACTGTGACAGACAGGATCTTCCCGCTCTAAATCCATGTTGTCCTGGGTTGTGTAACTCATTACTTTCCATAAAACTAGAAATTTGATTCCTAATCACTCTTTCAAACACTTTTATTATGTGTGATGTTAGTGCAACTGGCCTATAATTTTTTGCCAATGCTTTTACTCCCCTCCTTGTGAAACGGAGCTATATCTGCAGATTTAAGTACTGCTGGTATCTCCCCTGTATCCAGGCTCTTTCTTCATATTACGCTGAGTGCTCTAGCTACTGGTACTTTACATTTCTTTATGAATATTAAATTCCATGAGTCAGGCCCAGGAGCTGAGTGCATAGGTATATTGTCAATTTCTCTCTCAAAGTCTTCCGAGTTTGTGGTAATATCCGTTATATTATCTGCAGCTTGAATGTCATTCATAAAGAAGCTGTCTGGGTCATCAACTTTCATTTTGTTTATTGGTGTGCTAAACATAGCCTCATACTGGCTTCTTAGAATTTCACTAATCTCTTTGTTGTCTTCTGTGTACGTACCTTCATTTGTAATTAATGGTTCAATACTGGTCGAGGTTTTTGATTTTGAATTTGCGTATGTGAAAAAATATTTCGGATTTTTCCTTATCTCTTGTATAGCTTTCTGTTCCAATTCCATTTCCTCAGACTCGTATGATCGCTTCAACGTTTGTTCTATTTCTTCGATCTCCTTGCTTAGGCCTATTTTCCTTGCTTGTGATAGTTGTGTCTGCCGAAGCATTTCCGTTATTTTTTCCTTCTCCTGTACAGTCGTCTGCGTTCTCTTTCTAGAGTGGTTCTCTTTCTGCCCCTCCTCACAGGCACGTGCTTCAAGCAGACCTTGTAAGCTTCAGCTGTCAGTTGAGCTATTCCCTGTGTAGGAATTTTGTCGCTTAGGCCCGACTCCCATTGAATGGTTGCAAGGTCTACATTTTTTTCCGACTATTCTCTTATTGTTGAAATTGAATTGATTGAATATTGCTTCTCGCTTGTTGGGTCTCTTAGACCTACTACCATTATTTATGATAGTTCGCACTTCAATGAGCTTATGGTCTGAGTATAAAGTATCTGAGATTGTGATGTCTCTGGTTAGTTCATCATTGTTTGTGAATAACAAGTCTAGTGTGTTTTCGTTTCTAGTTGGTTCTATAATCTATTGATTGAGCGAGAATTTGTCACAGAATCTCAAAAGTTCTCTGACCTGTGGTTGGTTATTTCCCGGGTCATTCGCTGTTGTGATATTTGTGTTTGCCATTCTCCATCTTAGACTCGGTAAATTGAAATCTCCAAGGAAGATAATATCTGGAGCTGGGTTTGCTAGGTTATCAAGTATGTTCTCTATTTGGTGCATCTGCTCTGTGAATTCCTCAACCGTTGTATCTGGCGGTTTATATATTAGAATAATAATTAGGCTTAGTTTCTCTACCTTAATTCCAAGTACCTCTACCACTTAATTAGTTGAGTTTAGTAGTTCTGTGCATACCAGGTCCTCTTTAATATATAGACCTACTGTTCCAATTGCCCTAGTTTTTCTATCACATCTATATAAATTATAATTTGGAATCCAGATTTCACCATCCATGTAATCTTTTGCATGAGTTTCCGTGAATGCCCCAAATATTGAGTTTGACTCTAATAGGAGGCCATTTATGAACTTAACTTTATTTCTTGACTTTGGCTTTAAGCCTTGAATGTTTGCAAATATGAATGATTGTCCATATTGTGTGTCATATCTGGAAGGTTTTGGTAGTTCTCCCTCCTCTCTACCCTGACCCAGGGTGTGTTTTTGTGGTAGTCTCTGTGTAGTTGGGGGGTGTAGTATGTGGGGGCTTGATGACGAACCGTAGTCCAGTCTTGAGCATTTCCCCCTCTTCATCCGTACTCCTGCCACGTGTCTGTTTCTCCCTCTGTTTCTGCCTGCCTCTAAAAAAATTTCAGTGCTATTATATTGGACTTCCTCTTTTATATAGTGCTGTGTACCTCTGACGTGGAAATCAGGGCAATGAAGATCGTACCATTTCCTCTCATTAACTGAGAGTTTGCATAGCTTAGGGTGAAAATATCTACACTCTGTATCAAAACGACATCTGCCTTTCCCTAACCAGTTTCGACATTTCCGTGGGTGCATGAATGAGCATTCCGTGCTTCTGGGCCCATATCTACACTGTTTTTTTGCATAATACCTGCAAATATTTTCATCTGTGATTGTATTATTCTTGTTTGTACCCGTGCACGACTTGGCTACCTCTCTGTTTTTTGTTCCAACTTTCTCGTTTCGGCATTCATTCTCGTTATTGCCCTTATCTTTCTCCATGCTGCTTTCGTCTTTCTCATTTGTGTTCTCATTCGTCTCATTTTTTCTCTCCTTATTCATATCACCAGTTTGCTCTACAATATTGCCTTCATTTTTGTGTACTTCGACACTGTCCTTCTACATTGCTACTTTGACTCTCTAAATTCTCAGTCCCTGGGTTGTGTTCAGAGTTCGTTGCTGTCTTTATATACTCTGCATATATTTCTGGTAGTTTTTGTGTGAATTGTAGCCTGTGTACTTCAGGAATGTTATTCATTAGTTTGGTGATGTTTTCCCATATCTGTCTGTCACTTTGACAGTTCCAGTAGTTACCTTCCCGGTTTGCAAATTGTGTAGGTAATCCTGTACAACTCAGGTGAAATCTTATGTTACAAATGTTACATACAATGCCTACAATACTCCTCCGAAGTGACTTAAGGCAGCCTCCACACTCCCCCATGTTGGGTTTGTGATGTTATAATATTATATGAATATATTTATAATATTATATGTATGTATATATAATATGTATACAGTATATTTATAATATTACATATGTTTATTTGTTCAAGTTTTTGTGGGGGTACTTATCGCCTTGTGGAAAAATATGGTCCCCTTGGGGACCGTACAGTTGACCGTTGTTTGTCCCAGGTCGGGGGCAGGATGCCACCGATTGCCAGTTACTTGATTAATACACTGATTATTTGCCTGTAATATCCTAAGGGAATTTCTGCTTTCTTCCGGCTTGCAATGATATTCACTTACTCTATTACTAGTTCCTAGCTCCACTTTCCCGTATTACAGTATATATTGCCAGTATATTATCACTGAGGGAGTATACTGTTACTGCGGGACGTCCCCTACACTGTGTAGGCCTCGTGGTACTACATGTACATGTAGGCCTCGTGGCCTACATGGTGTAAATAGCCAAGTGTGATGCCTCCTCCACAACTTTACATTTATAGTTTTTCTATGTACAATTCTCTAACACTATCCACTAATTTATATGTTGTGTTACACGTTCCACTTCACTGTTTAACGTATCACTGCTCGCTATATTTGATATATATCGCTTATGTCTGTACACATGAGCCTGGTGGCACTGGCTCACCACGTGGTCCCAAGTTTATTCTGTATTTAACTCAAAGTTCCATTGTTAATTTCTGTATTCGACTTTCCTTCGAGTCACTATGCACTTGGTGATCACTGTGGGCCGTAATCCATGGTTGTAATCCTAAAAAAGCCCGGTTTATCCCAGTGTTTTCACGGAGCGCGACGACGACACGTCCGTCCCCTCCCCCGCGAACTACTACTAGCAAACAACACTTGTTGAAGTTTGGGAAAAGATACGAAAAATCTCTAGAAGCAACCCAACCAAAACACTGCACCAGAGCCCACTAGAACAAGCAAACATTGATCAAGGCGAACCTTCATCAATGGGTACTAACATCAAGCTACAACTCACTTCCAATTAACATACAGCACAAACTTAATGACTCATGCCCCAACAGACAACGAACCATCAATCTTGCCTGTACAGCTATCAACGTGTCGGACCTTAATGATGTAACTGAATGGGAATTAAATCATGCACTAAAGATGGGCAAATCAACTGCTCCTGGAGAGGATGGTATTACTTACAGTTTACTGAGATTAGTTTTACAAGTACCAGGTAATCCACTTTTAGTGTTGTACAGAATGAGTTTAAGTGAAGGAGTATTACCTGATGCTTGGACAAAAAGTGTCATTGTTCCTATCCCCAAACCACACTCAGATAATTATAGACCCATATCTCTAACATCGTGTGTCTGTAAAGTGCTTGAACGCATTGTCCTTAACCGACTCATGTATCGTATACAGTGGCACCTGTCACCCCAACTGTTTGGATTTATGCCTGGGCTCAGTACACAACACTGTTTTGCTGAGTACTTCGCACATATTGAAGCTTCCCCTCAAACAGTCTTCATCGACCTAGCAGCAGCTTTTGATACAGCAAACAGAGAAATCATACTAGAACAGCTTGCTGACCTGGAAATCCAAGGAAAATTACTGAAATGGATAAAGGGCTATTTGTCTAATCGAACAGCATATGTTTTGTTTAATGGTATTAAAAGCACAGAGAGCAAACTCTTTGAACTGGGAACTCCACAAGGAGGGGTCCTCAGCCCTTTGTTGTTCAACGTTCTGATGCATAAACTTATTAAAGATCTTCCAACTAATAATGAAGACACTGTCATTTGTTATACTGATAATATATGTTTACAGGCTGCCCCCGAGCCTAGAATGCAAGGTCTGCTCGATGCTTTTGCTACTAGAGCTGAGGAATGTGACCTCCTTGTCTCTGTACAGAAAACTCGTGCCCTCATTCCGTGTGGTATTCCACCAGCCAATTATAATATAGATGGGCGAGCACTTGAGAACTGCGAGTCTTACAGATACCTTGGTGTCCTCATTAACGACCCTGGGTACCATTCTTCTCTTAAGAGGAGACTCTGAGAGAGATTAAAGCCCTTGCGGGTCCTTGTTGGTGTCAATCATGGAATTATCGTGAGACTTGCTAGAATGTTTTATGTATCATTATCTCGCTCTGTGATTGACTACAATGCTTTACATCTCACACTGTATACAGACAAAGAGCTGAAATCTCTTGAAACCTTGCAAAATGAAGCTATGCATCTCATCCTTGGGGTTCCAAAGTTCACGAGTATAGTTAATATGAGAGCAGAGTTAAAATTACCTACAATAAGTGAGAGAATTTTGTCTATCAGCACAGTTTTCGGCGTGAAGGCATTGAGTAGATCTCGGCAATACATGAAGTTTGAAGCTAAACTTTCTAATATGCTACACTCACCTGAGTTCTATAAAAGAAGAACGAAATCTGATTATGTATTTTGGTTCTATAAAGTAGCCAACTCCATCAAAATATTAAATATGTACCCAACTCAATTAATGATTAATCAACCAATTCCTCCATGGGATAACTGGGATCTATCAGTTAAATTTGTAAATGCGCCCAAGAAAGATAGTGTGCTCTCTTATAACAGTTAACACTGAAAAGCATCACTGAGAGTACTCAGGGTATGGGTAGCGGTGTGTATCAGTGCTATACCGACGGCTCTGTAGAAGAAGGTGGACGATGTACCGGATGTGCATGTAATTTATTTGAACAATTCAGTGGCATATACCTTGCCACTGAATTTTTAAAAGACAAAGGCAGTGGACTGATATACTGTGACTCGCAGAGTGCACTCTGTTACGTACTCCTAGCTGGATACGTATATAAATTTAAAATAAACTTATTCTGTTCCATTTCATCATATATGTACATATATTATATTTTGGTAAATTATCGTGTGGTGTGGCAATGTCAATGGGGACAGGAGCACGGTGGCTCTTCACACGTCTAATACCTGTTAGATTCGGGAAATTAGAATTGCTTTACCTGTTCAGTTTGGGAGTTCCAGATGTCACTTTTACTAAGTTTATATAATTGTTTATTTACTGTAATTAAACAGGTGGCATTGTAACATATATTTTGCAAGTAACTATTATATTTAATTTGCATTCTTATGTGTTTTGAGAACAAGTGGTTGTTTAATTAGTTTTAAATATTAAAAAGTCTTTGGTTTCCATCCCTCATCCTGGATGAGGCAGAGGAGGAGAGAATTATGGGTAATGACGGGCTCGAGTAGTCAGTAGCTTCAAGGGACCAGAAGGAATAACATGTGGGAGATAAGTCTGTTTACTTGTTGTTGTTGTGTCATGTAGTAGATCTTTATTCTGGGAGAGACAGTATTTTGATGTTTGCTTTAATAGTGACCCTCTGTTCATATATATATATTATTGAGATGTATATGGAATATATATATATTAAAATGCATACGTATATTTCTTCAGTCCTAAGGGAGATATACTTTTAATTCTGTGCTTTGTACTTATCATGGGGTTACACTGGAGACCCGCTCTTGAGAACAGTAGTAGCCCTAGATAATTAAGGGGGCATATCGGTGTAAAATTAAAAGTGGGTCAATTTGCTTATCAATTTTTTATGAAATGGATATAGAAAGGGCTGCAGCTGGTCCAAGTTTCATCATCACAACCTAAACAGAAAAGGAGAAAAAAAATAAACAACGAATTATGCAACGAATTTTCAAATAGTTTCAGGGAACACATGTGTCAACTAAAATCATTTCTATAACACTCAGATATTAAATTAAGCACATAATAAAGGATTCTAGTGATCAGTTTATCAAAAAAGTGTTTAGTGCAATAATATAATTTTTCAAAGTTACCCTACTAAAAAAATATGCAATATATGATATTTATAAATTTTTATAAAATCAACAAATAAACTTTGGACTAAAATGTCTACTAGAGTCTGTAGAAGCACAAACGCTACATATAAGGTGTAATTTGCATGTAAATTGATTAATAAATGAAAGCTCTGAAGTAATTTGAAGGTGTAAAATACTTTCCAGAGTAAAATAAAGATCCAAGTTCGGCCACCTGTAGCTGAGCTTGACTTCGACAGATTTCGTTCATAATTGGCACCCTTGCAGATAGGCATCCATTGAGCAAGGTGTGCAAGTTTCATGCAAATCCCTTGATAACAAACGAGAAAAAAAATTGGCCAAAAAAAAAAATAAAAAAAACATAAAAATAAAAAAATAAAAATTTTAAATATAAATATATTGAACATACATATTACAATTATTACAAGAGTTTGTGCTTCTACAGCACATAGTAGACATTTTAGTTGACACATGTGTTCCCTGAGATTATTTGAGAATGTTGAACATTCGTTGCATAATACGTTGTGTATTTTTTTTCTCCTTTTCTGTTTAGGGTGTGATGGTGAAACTTGGACCAGTTGCAGCCCTTTCTATAACCATTTCATAAAAAAATTTATAAGCAAATTGAACAATTTTAATTTATAAAGATATTTTTCGATATGCCCCCTTAAGGTCCATGCTGTTGTTAGGGTCACGAGCTGTAACGAACGATAGGTAACACACTCCTAGCATTGAACGCACATAGTAGTAACACCCAGAAAATAGTCAGTGATATTCGAATGAATGTTTTAGCTGCTAAAGAAAACAGATTTCAAATTAAATTCCTATGGATACCATCACATGTTGGCATCTCAAGGCATGACACTGTTGATATGCTTGCAAAGACAGCCTGTAGAAAACCAATAGTAGAAACTGATATGGGTGTTTCATTAGCAGTGACAAAGCGAATACTTAAACAAATATCTAATGAAGATCTCACCGACTTCACAAATTCACAAAGACATGAAAGTTGCAGCATTAAATATTATGATAGATATCGTGAGGAGACATTCACATATGGGACTAATAGAACAAGAACTCGGCAATGTGATGTTATAGTGGCCAGAATATGTCTAGGATATAGACGTATCTGGCAGCTTTCTCAAAACCCAAATGTCGAGTACACAATGTGTCAACTTTGTGAAAGAGAAAACATGCACTCTCTTGAACAATATATTGTAGAATGTCCCATACTGACTGACTTTCGCCCTCCTGGGCTAAGGTATGCTGAACTCTGTAACTACTATATGAGTACTGGAACCCTTGATGATATATTGGACTTGTACCCTAGATTGACCATGTAATGTATCACTTATACATTGTATGTATGTGATGTAATTATATAACCTGAGCTTGCAAAAGCACCTCAATTACTTTCAATGATTAAGTGCTTAATTGCACACTAGTTTCTCTTTCAGCTATCTCACCCTGTCAGAGTAAAAGAGACATATGTATGTGTATACATGAGTGTGTATACATGTATGTATATATACTCACCTAGTTGTACTCACCTAGTTGTGTTTGTGGGGGTTGAGCTCTGGCTCTTTGGTCCCACCTCTCAACCGTCAATCAACAGGTGTACAGATTCTGGAGCCTATTGGGCTCTATCATATCTACACTTGAAACTGTGTATGGAGTCAGCCTCCACCACAACACTTCCTAATGCATTCCATTTGTCAACCACTCTGACACTAAAAAAGTTCTTTGTAATATCTCTGTGGCTCATTTGGGCACTCAGTTTCCACCTGTGTCCCCTTGTGCGTGTTCCCCTTGTGTTAAATAGACTGTCTTTATCTACCCTATCAATTCCCTTCAGAATCTTGAATGTGGTGATCATGTTCTCCCCTAACTCTTCTGTCTTCCAGCGAAGTGAGGTTCAATTCCCGTAGTCTCTCCTCGTAGCTCATACCTTTCAGCTCGGGTACTAGCCTGGTGGCAAACCTTTGAACCTTTTCCAGTTTAGTCTTATCCTTGAATAGATATGGACTCCATGCTGGGGCTGCATACTCCAGGATTGGCCTGACATATGTGGTATACAAAGTTCTGAATGATTCTTTACACAAGTTTCTGAATGACGTTCGTATGTTGGCCAGCCTGGCATATGCCGCTGATGTTATCCGCTTGATATGTGCTGCAGGAGACAGGTCTGGCGTGATATCAACCCCCAAGTCTTTTTCTTTCTCTGACTATTGAAGAATTTCCTCTCCCAGATGATACCTTGTATCTTGCCTCCTGCTCCCTACACCTATCTACATTACATTACATTTGGTTGGGTTAAACTCTAACAACCATTTGTTCGACCATTCCTTCAGCTTGTCTAGGTCTTCTTGAAGCCTCAAACAGTCCTCTTCTGTTTTAATCCTTCCCATAATTTTAGCATCGTCCGCAAACATTGAGAGAAATGAATCGATACCCTCCGGGAGATCATTTACATATATCAGAAACAAGATAGGAACGAGTACAGAGCCCTGTGGGACTCCACTGGTGACTTCATGCCAATCGGAGGTCTCACCCCTCACCGTAACTCTCTGCTTCCTATTGCTTAGATACTCCCTTATCTACTGGAGCACCTTACCAGCTACACCTGTCGGTCTCTCCAGCTTATGTACCAGCCTCTTATGCGGTACTGTGTCAAAGGCTTTCCGACAATCCAAGAAAATGCAGTCCGCCCAGCCCTCTCTTTCTTGCTTAAATCTTTGTCACCTGATCGTAGAATTCTATCAAGCCTGTAAGGCAAGATTTACTCTCCCTGAACCCATGTTGACGATTTGTCACGAAGTCCCTTCTCTCCAGATGTGATACCAAGTTTTTTCTCACGATCTTCTCCATCACCTTGCATGGTATACAAGTCAAGGACACTGGCCTGTAGTTCAGTGCCTCTTGCCTGTCGCCCTTTTTGTATATTGGGACCACATTCGCCTTCTTCCATATTTCTGGTAGGTCTCCTGTCTCCAGTGACTTACTATACACTATGGAGAGTGGCAAGCAAAGTTCCTCTGCACACTCTTTCAGTATCCATGGTGAGATCCCATCTGGACCAACAGCCTTTCTAACATCCAGATCCAGCAGGTGTCTCTTGACCTCCTCTCTCGTAATTTCGAACTCTTCCAAGGCCACCTGGTTTACCTCCCTTTCTCCTAGCACAGTGACCTCACCTTGGTCTATTGTGAAGACCTCCTGGAACCTCTTGTTGAGTTCCTCACACATCTCTCTGTCATTCTCAGTATACCCGTCCTCGCCTGTTCGAAGTTTCAATACCTGTTCTTTCACTGTTGTTTTGCTTCTGATGTGACTGTGGAGTAGCTTTGGTTCGGTCTTGACTTTGTTTGCTATATCATTTTCAAAACTTTTCTCTGCTTCTCTTCTCACCCTGACGTACTCATTCCTGGTTCTCTGGTATCTCTCTCTGCTTTCTGGTGTTCTGTTATTCCGGAAGTTCCTCCACGCCCTTTTGTTCAGTTTCTTCGCTTCCATTCATGCCCTATTATACCATGGATTCTTCTGTTGCTTCTCGGATTTTTCCCTTTGGGCCGGGATGAGCCTATTTACTGCCTCCTGACACTTTTGGGTAACATAGTCCATCATACCCTGTACAGACTTATCTCTGAGGTCTGTGTCCCAAGGTATTTCACTTAGGAAACTTCTCATCTGTTCATAATTCCCCTTTCGGTATGCCAGCCTTTTGATTCCTAGTTCTTTTTTGGGGGAGATAAGTCCTAGCTCTACCAGGTACTCAAAGTTCAATTCACTTTGGTCACTCATTCCCAAGGGCGCTTCCATCTTAACTTCCCTTATATCACACTCATTTAGGGTAAATATTAAATCAAGCATTGCTGGTTCATCTTCTCCTCTCATTCTTGTTGGTTCTTTGTTGTGCTGGCTTAGAAAGTTTCTTGTTGCCACGTCCAGCAGCTTAGCTCTCCATGTTTCTGGTCCTCCATGCGGGTCGCTGTTCTCCCAATCTATCTTCCCATGGTTGAAGTCTATCATAATTAGTAGTCCAGATCCATTCCTGCTAGCCACAGAAGCTGCCCTCTCTATTATGTTAATGGTGTCAATGTTGTTTCGATCATATTCCTGTCTGGGTCTTCTGTCATTTGGTGGTGGATTATATATGACTACGACTATAATTTTTTGCCCTCCAGTTGTTATGGTACCTGTTATGTAGACACTGAAACCTTCACAGCCCTCAATAACCACCTCCTCAAAATCCCAGCCTTTTCTTACCTTTTCTTCCTTTATTACCTCACCTCCACCTCTTCCTTCCCTCTCTTTCCTCATAACATAATAGTCCTGTGGGAACACTGCGTTTGTTATGGTTTTCGTGATCTTTGTTTCTGTGAGATCTATTATGTCTGGGTTTTCCTCTAGTACCCATTCTCCAAGCTCATTTGTGTGTGTGTGTGTGTGTGTGTGTGTGTGTGTGTGTGTGTGTGTGTGTGTGTGTGTGTGTGTGTGTGTGTGTGTGTGTGTGTGTGTGTGTGTGTGTGTGTGTGTGTGTGTGTGTGTGTGTGTGTGTGTGTGTTTGTGTGTTTGTGTGTGTGTGTGTGTGTGTGAGTGTGTGTGTGTGTGTGTGTACTCACCTAGTTGTGTCTGCAGGATCGAGCATTGACTCTTGGATCTCGCCTTTCGAGCATCGGTTGTTTACAGCAATGACTCCTGTCCCATTTCCCTATCATACCTGGTTTTAAGATTATGAATAGTATTTGCTTCCACAACCTGTTCCTGAAGTGCATTCCCTTTTCCCACTACTCTCACGCTAAAAGAAAACTTCCTAACATCTCTGTGACTCATCTGAGTTTCAAGCTTCCATCCATGTCCCCTCGTTCTGTTACTATTCCGTGTGAACATTTCGTCTATGTCCACTCTGTCAATCCCTCTGAGCATTTTATACGTTCCTATCATGTCCCCCCTCTCCCGTCTTCTTTCAAGTGTCGTAAGGCACAGTTTCCCTCAGGCGCTCCTCATACCCCATCCCTCGTAGCTCTGGGACGAGTCTCGTTGCAAACCTCTGAACCTTTTCCAGTTTCATTATATGCTTCTTCAGATGGGGACTCCATGATGAGGCGGCATACTCTAAGACTGGCCTCACGTAGGCAGTGCGCCCTAAATGTCTCTTTACTTAGGTATCTGAATGATGTTCTTACTTTTGCCAGTGTAGAGTACGCTGCTGTTGTTATCCTATTTATATGTGCCTCAGGAGATAGATTAGGTGTTACGTCCACACCCAGGCCTCTTTCACGCGTCGTGACAGGTAGGCTGTTCCCCTTCATTGTGTACTGTCCCTTTGGTCTCCTATCTCCTAGTCCCATTTCCATAACTTTACATTTGATCGTGTTGAATTCCAGTAGCCATTTCTCTGAGCATCTCTGCAACCTGTTCAGGTCCTCTTGGAGGATCCTGCAATCCTCATCTGTCACAACTCTTCTCATCAACTTTGCGTCATCTGCAAACATCGACATGTTGGACTCTCTGTGTGTGCGTACTCACCTAGTTGTACTCAATTGTGTCTGCGGGGGTTGAGCTCTGGCTCTTTGGTCCCGCCTCTCAACCGTCAATCAACAGGTGTACAGATTCCTGAGCCTATTGGGCTCTATCATATCTACACTTGAAACTGTGTATGGAGTCAGCCTCCACCACATCACTTCCTAATGCATTCCATTTGTCAACCACTCTGATACTAAAAAATTTCTTTCTAATATCTCTGTGGCTCATTTGGGCACTCAGTTTCCACCTGTGTCCCCTTGTGCGTGTTCCCCTTGTGTTAAATAGACTGTCTTTATCTACCCTATCAATCCCCTTCAGAATCTTGAATGTGGTGATCATGTCCCCCCTAACTCTTCTGTCTTCCAGCGAAGTGAGGTTTAATTCTCGTAGTCTCTCCTCGTAGCTCATACCTCTCAGCTCGGGTACTAGTCTGGTGGCAAACCTTTGAACCTTTTCCAGTTTAGTCTTATCCTTGACTAGATATGGACTCCATGCTGGGGCTGCATACTCCAGGATTGGCCTGACATATGTGGTATACAAAGTTCTGAATGATTCTTTACACAAGTTTCTGAATGCCGTTCGTATGTTGGCCAGCCTGGCATATGCCGCTGATGTTATCCGCTTGATATGTGCTGCAGGAGACAGGTCTGGCGTGATATCAACCCCCAAGTCTTTTTCCTTCTCTGACTCCTGAAGAATTTCCTCTCCCAGATGATACCTTGTATCTGGCCTCCTGCTCCCTACACCTATCTTCATTACATTACATTTGGTTGGGTTAAACTCTAACAACCATTTGTTCGACCATTCCTTCAGCTTGTCTAGGTCTTCTTGAAGCCTCAAACAGTCCTCTTCTGTTTTAATCCTTCTCATAATTTTAGCATTGTCCGCAAACATTGAGAGAAATGAATCTATACCCTCCGGGAGATCATTTACATATATCAGAAACAAGATAGGACCGAGTACAGAGCCCTGTGGGACTCCACTGGTGACTTCACGCCAATCGGCGGTCACACCCCTAAACGTAACTCTCTGCTTCCTATTGCTTAGAAAGTCCTTTATCCACTGGAGCACCTTACCAGCTACACCTGCCTGTCTCTCCAGCTTATGTACCAGCTTCTTATGCGGTACTGTGTTAAAGGCTTTCCGACAATCCAAGAAAATGCAGTCCGCCCTGTGTGTGTGTGTGTGTGTGTGTGTGTGTGTGTGTATGTGTGTGTGTGTGTGTGTGTGTGTGTGTGTGTGTGTGTGTGTGTGTGTGTGTGTGTGTGTGTGTGTGTGTGTGTGTGTGTGTGTGTGTGTGTGTGTGTGTGTGTGTGTGTGTGTGTGTGTGTGTGTGTGTGTACTCACCTAGTTGTACTCACCTAGTTGTGTTTGCGGGGGTTGAGCTCTGGCTCTTTGGTCCCGCCTCTCAACCGTCAATCAACAGGTGTACAGATTCCTGAGCCTATCGGGCTCTGTCATATCTACACTTGAAACTGTGTATGGAGTCAGCCTCCACCACATCACCCCCTAGTGCATTCCATTTGTCAACCACTCTGACACTAAAAAAGTTCTTTCTAATATCTCTGTGGCTCATTTGGGCACTCAGTTTCCACCTGTGTCCCCTTGAGCGTGTGTGTGTGTGTGTGTGTGTGTGTGTGTGTGTGTGTGTGTGTGTGTGTGTGTGTGTGTGTGTGTGTGTGTACTCACCTAATTGTACTCACCTAATTGTGCTTGCGGGGGTTGAGCTCTGGCTCTTTGGTCCCGCCTCTCAACCGTCAATCAACTGGTGTACAGATTCCTGAGCCTATTGGGCTCTATCATATCTACATTTGAAACTGTGAATGGAGTCAGCCTCCACCACATCACTTCCTAATGCATTCCATTTGCTAACTACTCTGACACTGAAAAAGTTCTTTCTAACGTCTCTGTGGCTCATTTGGGTACTCAGCTTCCACCTGTGTCCCCTTGTTCGCGTCCCACCAGTGTTGAAAAGTTCATCCTTGTTTACCCGGTCGATTCCCCTGAGGATTTTGTAGGTTGTGATCATGTCCCCCCTTACTCTTCTGTCTTCCAGTGTCGTGAGGTGCATTTCCCGCAGCCTTTCCTCATAACTCATGCCTCTTAGTTCTGGGACTAGTCTAGTAGCATACCTTTGGACTTTTTCCAGCTTCGTCTTGTGCTTGACAAGGTACGGGCTCCATGCTGGGGCCGCATACTCCAGGATTGGTCTTACATATGTGGTGTACAAGATTCTGAATGATTCCTTACACAGGTTCCTGAACGCCGTTCTGATGTTAGCCAGCCTCGCATATGCCGCAGACGTTATTCTCTTTATGTGGGCTTCAGGAGACAGGTTTGGTGTGATATCAACTCCTAGGTCTTTCTCTCTGTCTGTTTCATTAAGTACTTCATCTCCTATTCTGTATCCTGTGCCTGGCCTCCTGTTTCCACTGCCTAGTTTCATTACTTTGCATTTACTCGGGTTGAACTTCAACAGCCATTTGTTGGACCATTCACTCAGTCTATCCAGGTCATCTTGTAGCCTCCTACTATCATCCTCTGTTTCAATCCTCCTCATAATTTTTGCATCGTCGGCAAACATTGAGAGGAACGAATCTATACCCTCTGGGAGATCATTTACATATACCAGAAACAGTATAGGTCCAAGGACTGACCCCTGCGGGACTCCACTTGTGACGTCTCGCCAATCTGAGACCTCACCCCTCACACAGACTCGTTGTCTCCTGTTGCTTAGGTATTCCTCTATCCACCGGAGTACCTTCCCTCTCACTCCAGCCTGTATCTCCAACTTTCGCACTAGCCTCTTGTGTGGCACTGTATCAAAGGCTTTCTGACAATCCAAAAATATGCAGTCTGCCCACCCTTCTCTTTCTTGCCTTATTTTTGTTGCCTGGTCGTAGAATTCAAGTAACCCTGTGAGGCAGGACCTGCCATCCCTGAACCCATGTTGATGCTGTGTTACAAAGTTCCTTCGCTCCAGATGCTCCACTAGTTTTTTTCGCACAATCTTCTCCATCAGCTTGCATGGTATGCAGGTTAGGGACACTGGCCTGTAGTTCAGTGCCTCCTGTCTATCCCCTTTCTTGTATATCGGGACTACGTTAGCTGCTTTCCAAGTATCTGGCAGTTCCCCTGTTGCCAGTGATTTGTTATACACTATGGAGAGTGGTAGGCTCAGTTCTCTTGCTCCTTCCTTTAGAACCCAAGGGGAGATTCCATCTGGGCCTATAGCCTTCGTCACGTCCAACTCTAGTAAACACTTCCTTACTTCCCCACTGGTAATCTCAAACTCTTCCAGTGGTTCCTGGTTAGCTATTCCCTCACTTACCTCTGGAATTTCTCCTTGTTCTAAGGTGAAGACCTCCTGGAATTTCTTATTCAATTCCTCACACACTTCCTTGTCATTTGTAGTGAATCCTTCCGCCCCTATCCTTAATCTCATAACCTGTTCCTTTACTGTTGTTTTTCTCCTAATGTGGCTATGCAACAATTTAGGCTGAGTCTTTGCCTTGCTTGCGATGTCATTTTCGTATTGTCTTTCTGCCTCTCTTCTCATCCTGACATATTCATTCCTGGCATTCTGGTATCTTTCTCTGCTCTCCAGTGTCCTGTTATTCCTATAGTTTCTCCATGCCCTTTTACTTTGCTGCTTAGCTAGCCTACATCTTTGATTAAACCATGGGTTTCTCATCTTCATTTCTCTGTTTTCCTTTTGGACTGGGACAAACTTGTTTGCTGCGTCCTTGCACTTCTGCGTGATGTAATCCATCATATCTTGGGCCGTCTTTCCCCTGAGCTCTGTTTCCCATGCTATATCTGTTAGGAATTTTCTTATCCCCTCATAGTTTCCCTTTCGGTATGCTAACCTTTTGGTTTCGGTATCCCTCCTCGAGTTCAATAACCCTTCTTCAATCAAGTACTCAAACACCAGTACACTGTGGTCGCTCATTCCTACTGGGTCCTCAAAACCGATTTCTCTTATGTCGGAGTCGTTCAGAGTGAAGACTAGGTCGAGTTTCGCTGGTTCGTCATTGCCTCTCATCCTTGTGGGTTCTCCGACATGCTGCGTTAAAAAGTTGCTTGTCACCACCTCCAATAGTTTGGCTCTCCACGTATCCTCGCCTCCATGCGGTTCCTTGTTCTCCCAGTCAATCTTTCCGTGATTGAAGTCGCCCATGATGAGCAGGTGGGATCTATTTCTACAGGCAGCAGAGGCTGCCCTCTCAATTATAGTGTTAACTGCCTTGTTGTTGTTTTCATACTCTTGACTGGGTCTCCTGTCATTTGGTGGAGGGTTGTATATTACTGCTACTACTATTCTTGGTCCTCCCATTGTTATGGTGCCTGCTATGTAGTCTCTGAACTCCTCACAGCCCGGGATGGCCATCTCCTTAAAACTCCATTCCCTTCTCATGAGTAGGGCCACTCCGCCTCCTCCTCTACCTTCCCTCTCTTTCCTTATTACTGTATACTCCTGGGGAAACACGGCATTCGTTATGATTCCAGAGAGTTTTGTTTCAGTGAGTCCGATTACATCTGGGTTAACTTCTTGTGCTCTTTCCCTTAGTTCACTTGTCTTGCTTGTGATCCCATCTATGTTCGAGTACATCACCCTGAAACTGACTCTCTTCTGCTTCTTTTCTGGGGGGGACCTTTGGGATCTGGGGTGAGTGGGAGCTGGGGGGACCTGGCACGGGGGGATTGGTGGAGGAGGGAGGGCTTGGGGTGGTGGGGGAGAGGGGGAGGGTACAGGGGGTGGATAAGAGGGGGAGGGTACAGGGGGTGGATAAGAGGGGGAGGGTACAGGGGGTGGATAAGAGGGGGAGGGTACAGGGGGTGGGTAAGAGAGGGAGGGTTGGGGAAGCATGGGGGGAGGAGAGGCTG